>NC_092767.1:37824169-37982926 GCF_047496795.1 Chiloscyllium punctatum
AACCTTGTTGAATGCCTTACTGAAGTCCATGTAGATCACAGCCACTGCTCTGCCCTCATCAATCCTCTTCATAGGCACAAAGCCATGCTGACTGTCCCTAAAGAGTCCTTTCTTTCCAAATACATGTACATCCTGTCCCTTAGGATTCCCTCCAACAACCTGCCCACCACTGATCGGGCTCACCAGTCTATAGTTCCCTGGCTTTTCCTTCCCATCTTTCTTAAATAGTGCCACTACATTAGCCAAGCCTCAGTTTTCCGGTAACTCACCTGTGACTATCGATGATACAAATATCTCAGCACGGAGCCCAGCAATCACTTCACTAGCTTCCCACAGAGTTCTCGGGTACACCTGATCACATCCTGGGGATTTAACCACCTCTATGCATCTTAAGATGTCCAGCACCTCCTCCTCTGTAATCTGAACATTTTACAAGATGTCACCATCTCTTTCCCCACATTCCATATCTTCCATGTCCTTCTCCACAGTAAACAATGATGCAAAATATTTGTTTAGTATCTCCCCAATCTCCTGTGGGCACACATAGGCTGCCTTACTGATTTTTGAGGGGCCCTATTCTCCCCCATTTACTCTGTTGTCCTTCATGTATTTATAGAATCCCTTTGGATTCTCCTTAACCTTATTTGCCAATGCTGTCTCATGGCCCCTGTCGGCCCTCCTGATTTCCCTCTTAAGTATATGCCTTAAGTATATGCCTTCTCACGATTCACTTGATCTCTGCTGTCCAAACCTGACATAAACCTCTTTCTTTTTCTTGACCAAAATCTCAATTTCTCCAGTCATCCAGCATTTGCCCACACCTCCCAGCCTTGCCTTTCACCCTAACAGGAACATCCTGTCTCTGGATTCTCGTTATCTCATTGTTGAAGGCTTCTATTTTCCAGCCCTGTGTAACTTTGAGTGTGGTTTTAGAGATACCAACTCGATTGAGTGAAGAACCATCTCTGTCCTGTATGATGTCATCATTCTCTGATTTTGAATTGAAAGTTCTGATTATTTTTGTGCTTGTTTTGAGAAAATGTGACCTATCGGAAGTTCCAGCTGTAGGTGTGGTCAGTATCAGCTTCAGGTTCAGTATTAGAATGCTCACTCACAGAGAGAATTTCCCAACTCAGTCGCATAACTGAATGAACACGGAAAGCAGTGGGCTAACAGTGTGCAGTAGAACAGCTCTCAAGGAGCTCTCCAACATGAGGTATTGAATGACTGAATAACCTCAGCAGAATGAAGGTCATCACTGAAAAGAATATCAAAAGATATTGAGATATTGATGGGATTGATAGTGAGTGAAATATTGCAAGTATTGTTACTTGAAGACAAACTGGAACTAACGTTTGAGATTTAATAGGATCAGATTAATGAATTCTTTGGGGTATTCAAATACAGACATAAATCTCAATGCTATCACATCATTAAAATAAACCTGTTGTCGTAACTTGTTTGTTCAAAATGATAATAAAACAGTTGAAGATGTAATCACAGTTTCCCAGTGGAGATACCACACAATATAAAATAAAGTCTCTGGAACTGTGTCAGCTCCAGCTACGAGAGAATTCTCCAATTCTGACACATAGCCAGCAGCAGGAAGGGAAAGTTTGTGTCACAAACAACCAAATGCATCTTCTCAGGGAAAGGATCAACAGAGTATACGAGACCATCATCGCTGTCACTGGTGTTCCTGGTAAGTCTTGGAACAACTTAACTTATATAAACCTCCGCATTGAATCATCCTCATTTCTATAGACAACTGATAACTATTATATTTCCATTTAGCAAGGCAAATCCCACTGTCAGACAATAGTGTCCTCACTGACTGAGTTTAAAGTGAATAGTTTGTCATTTCGGGGGCTCCTCAGTAATGTGCAGCATTGTGTGTTTCCCTATCCTGTGCAGAATGGGTTTACACTGAGGCCACATTGACAGGGTTTGGCTGAGCACCGGTCCTGGCTGGTCTAGAAAGGGTTTCGGAAGACCACCCTCTCTCTGTGGTAGTTCACAGCCTGCTATCGGTCAGATGGGTTTTGTAACAACCCACCTCTCAGTGACACCTGGTGTTTCCCATTCCTTGATGGAAAGGGATTGTGTTGGTGGATCTTGCTCAGGCAGCTCGCTCCAAATGGGAGCCCAGATACAACAGGGCAATGGGTGGGTTCAGCAGGTCATTAGGGATGAGGAGACTGTGGGGATATGCTAATAGAGCGTGGTGCTGGAAAAGGCACAGCAGGTCAGGCAACATCCAAGGAGCAAGAGTGTCATGGTTTCAGGCAGGACACTTCTTCAGAGCAGTTGCAATGACCAATGTTGCATAGATTCAGATTTTATTTGTGTGAGGGCAGTGCCATACCATCGTGGGCAGGTGGGGAGAGTCGTGCCCGAAACATCGACTCTCTTGCTCCTGGGATGCAGCCTGACCTGCTGTACTTTTTCTAGCACCACACTCTATTAACTCAGGTCATTCGGAGTGATAACTGATGGTGAGCACGGATGGGTTTGTCCATCTTGTGTGTTTTCATCAGTCAGTGGATGTGTGGAGGCGTGATATTTATGAGGACAGATCACTGGTAGGGGTGTTGAGAACAGGGTTTCAATTATGATGCGTATTGTTGAGTTACTGAATTGTCAAAAAGACGTGTGAGTGTGTAATTTGTAAAATGATGCACAATGCCGTGATAGTGTCTAATAGGACAAACACTAAGGTCTGGAGTATTAAGGCAGCTGCACTCCCACAGAGATCAAACAACTTTATCCAACAGGATGATTCCTACGTTGACCTTCATTGCTGTTATCCTTTGATGTTCCACATCAATAATGGTCTGTATGAAGTTGCGTTCATTTGGGAATGTTATTTTGTCTTTAGCTATCAATTTCAATCAATATTTATTAGGCTGCAGTGCCAAGCTGTGGTACAATTCGAGTGATCTCCATGGAGAATGCTGGGTAACCTGTGGGGTTTTCTCACCCCAGTGTGTGCTCCCAATCTGGGAGGGGGAATCTCGATTCACAAGGAGAGGGATGAGGAGAGGAGCTTGGGAGCATGAGCCTGGACATCAGGCAGGAAGCTTTGCTTCATCCCAGATAAAGCGTCTGCTTTCTAAACCAGAGCGATACCGTGACCAATGTTGTGGGGATTCAGATTTTTTTGCTGAGGACTGTGCTGTGCCGTCCTGTACAGATGAGGGAGGACGGGTCAAATGTTGAAGGCTTTCTGATTGTGGTGAGTATCCAACCTGGGACATGGTGATTGGATTTACTACTGAATATCTTCATGGTTCTGATTGTCAGGATGTTCACGAGGGACAGATTCAATGCCCTATCATTTATTCATCCATATTGTAGAGGCCATTCATTCTGGGATACTGTGGACTGATTAAATACCCTGTCCTGTAGTTCATACAGTGGGGATATCGAATTCTGAAGGAAAACTAAACTGTGGAGACTCCAAAACCCAATACAGTAATTTTGCGATCAATGTCCACATTAGGTGCCTGCTATTCTGTGTTTTGCTGATCCCAGGTGTCTTTGTGTGGATGCTATGGGCTTATGAGAAATGCCAGCCAGTTAGAGTAACCTGGAAAGCAGGTGAAATCGACTGCTGCTGACCCAAAACCACCTTGAGGATGTGACTGTGTTTCTGTGAGTAATCTGCTGCTCATGTTCTTCCCTATGTCCTTTAAAAATGCAAATGATTCATTTGGAGAGAGTTTGTTTTTGTGGTTCATATGACATGGAACAACAATTATCTTTGTATCATTACTTACAGTCTGAGCTCAGGCACAGAGAATCTTTGATTATTAACTTTATGTCCTTTTTTCCTTTCTCTTACAGTTAGTCTAGTGGTGATTGTAATCTTAGCTCGGGGCAAATGTGGTCTTTCTGTGTGCAGCACTCGCTATCTGGTGGCCATGACAACGTCAGATCTATTGTTCATTGTTTTTTACATCATCCTTCACCGATTTCGACGTTATTATTATCCACTGTGTTTCCTGCAAATCACTCCGGTTTGTGGTGTTATCCATACCCTCAGCCGCTGGAGCATTGATTGTTCTGCGTGGTTCACCATTGCTTTTTCCTTTGATCGATTTGTCGCCATTTGTTTACATGAGATGAAAACTAAGTATTGCACAGGGAAAACTGCAATCAGGGTTCTAGCAACAATCTGCATCTTTTTTTGTTTAAAAAACATTCCAAATGCCTTTGTGTATAGACATGGAAAAATGATCAACAATGTACCATTTCTCTGTTATGGCACGTACAGTTATAAACGTGACCCTCGGTGGACAAGTTTTAAATATTTTGAGACCTTTTTAACACCAATGTTCCCATTCACTTTTATTCTCTTTATCAACATTCTGACTGTCAGACATATCTTCGAGGCCATTAAGGTGCGGAAGGAACTGAGAGGTCAGAGAAAAACAGAGAATGATCCAGAGGTAGAGAGCAGGAAGAATTCTGTGATTTTACTCTTTTCCATATCTGCCAGCTTCATACTTCTCTGGTTGTTGCATATTTTATTTTTCTTTAATGCTGGTTATTCCTTGGATTCTGTTTCTTTTGGTCTCTTTGCTCAGATTGGATATATGCTGAGGAACTTAAGTTGCTGCACAAATGCCCTTATTTATGTGGTGACACAGAAACATTTCAGAGACCAGTTAAAGTATGCCGTGACATATCCAGTTAGAACAATAATTCAATTGGTGAATCAATCCAAGTAACTCAGAGCCAACGTTGGATGCAGCAGATAATGGAACGAGGAGTCCACGTGAGGAATGGACCGAAAGGAGAAGGAGGAGCAGCAACATGATAACACTCCTTTCCTCATGGGCAAGGACTGACTCCATCTGAGGGGCAAAATGACAGAGACTGGAGGGGGAAAGCCAGTGTAAAGGGCTGTTAGTAATCAGCAACAATTAGTAGGAAGTGGGACAACAAAAAAAAACCAAAAGATGAATTAGCAATGCACAAAAGCAACATTCATGTCAAGTAATCTGTTCACAGTGAGTGAAGTGGGGAGAAAAATAAATGATATGGAGTAAGGTGAGTGTTAGATGAGATGATATTAGATTGCTCAGAGTATGGAAGAAGGCCATTTGGCCCAACCAGTCCATAATGACCGTCTGAAGAGTAACCCACCCAGACCCATTCCCCTATATTTACCGCTGACTAATGCACCTAACACTGTGGGCAATTTCGCATTACCAATTCACCTGACCCGCACATCTTTGGATTGTGGGAGGAAACTGAAGCACCCTGATGGAACCCACGCAGACACGGGGAGAATGTGCAAACCCCACACAGACAGTTACCTGAGGCAGGAATGTAATCGTTCACTGCAGGCCAGAGAGGGAAATGCAACGACAGGCCCCTGTCCTCATTGAATTCTCTGACCCACACATCTGGGCAAACTAACAAAATACATGAGAAGTTTAAAAGAGGAAATAACATCATGTCAGCACTCGGTGTCTTTTGATTGCACCTTTATTTTCAACAATAACATACTTTGTTTCCATTCAATTCCTCACGGTGAACATAGAACACAGAACAATACAGCACAGGACAGGTCCTTCAGCCCTCGATGGTGGTGAGTACACTACTGTTGCAGGCAGGGTTTTCCATGGCCCTACTATTGCAAAATGACAGAGACTGGAGGGGGAAAGCCAGTGTAAAGGGCTGTTAGTAATGAGCAACAATTAGTCGGAAGTGGGACAACAAAAGCAAAACCAAATATACACAAAAGCTACATTTATCCCAAGTAATCCGTTCTCAGTGAGTGAAGAGGTTAGAAAAATAAATGATGTGGAGGAAGGTGTAATCGTTCACTGCAGGCCAGAGAGGGAAATGCAACGACAGGCTCCTGTCCACTCTTCCTCACTGAATTCTCTGAGCTCCACATCTGGGCAAATTAAAACACACCAGGAGTTTCCTGTCAGAAAGAGGAAAGAACATACTGTTAGGATTCCTTGTCTTCTGATTGCACATTTATTTTCAACAGTAATTTACTTTGTTTTCATTCAATTCCTCACTTTGATTCCTGGCAGTCACACGTTGACATTTTCACATTGATCAACAGGAAATCCCAAAGAGAAAAGGAATTTGATCAGTTTGTGAATTCATGTGACTTTCATTCCAAGACAGTAAAGTGCAGAGTAGGCGGAGACAAAGGCAGGCTGGACTAAACTATTTCTCTGATATCATTCTGTTTCTTTATTTGTTCCTTTCTCCGAACCAGCTGATGCATTGCCGGGGGAATCCAAACCCAACCAGAGGGATTTCGGAACTCCCACCCTGCACCTGCCCAATGAGCCAGCTCCCTCCCCGATTTCAGATGCTCCGACAAATCTACCTTTTCATATTAGTTATTGTCACCTGACCGAACATCCCCTTTAATGAATCAACATGACCTCTGTTTAATTTGTCATGATAAAGGTCGTTTTAACTATGTTTGGGGACTGTGTTGTGGTAAAGTGCACGGTGATGGTGCTATCGTGGTTAGTGTAGCTGTTTTCCAAGCAGGTGACCTGGGTTAGATTCTTGGCAATCGCAAATTGAGATTTTTAACATTGATCAACAGGAAACCACAAAGACAAAGGAATTTGATCAGATTGAAAATATATTTGGCTTTTATTCCAAGATAATAAGATGCAAAGCAGGAGCAGACAAAGGCAGACTGGATGAAACTATTTCCCTGCTGCCTTCTCTCACACCACCTCCCTCCCTCCCTCCCTGTAATCCCACTGAGATGACTCTGGCTGTGCTCCATCCCTGGGGGAGGTATACCTGGAGAGAGCTGGGAGCTGACTGAATGAGCTGGACTTTGGCAGAGAGGGCACTTTGAATGAGAGACTTGTGGATATTTCAAACAGGTTCTGGCAGCCATTGTCCCTTTCACTGTGTGCACTGAGCAGGGAGTGAGTATCGGTTTGTTTCTGTCTGTCTCTGTGTGTGAAAGTGCACGGAATGTTTGAATCTCAAAAGCAAGCCCCTGGAACAGAGTCTGTCCTAAATGGGAAAGATGGAGTGTGAGCGACCATTGAGAGAGCTTAGACCAATCAGAATTTGGAATATCACCTCTTTAATCTCACCATAGCTTTCCTTATCACCTGTTTGCATCTGTCTGATTTTTCCTCTTTTCTCTCTCTCGGTCTCTCTCTTTGCCTCTGTCTCTTGTTCTCTGTCTGTACACTCTACATCTCTCTCTTCCTCTCAACTTTTCTCGATCACACTATCTTTCTGCCTCTCTCTCTCTCTCTCTCACTGTCTCTGTTACTGACAGCCTCTTCTTTTGTATTTTTTCTCCCCTGTCTCTTCTTCCCACCTTTATCTATAATCTTTTTCACTCTCTTGCTCTTTCTTCTTCTGTCATTTTCTCTATCTTTCTTTCTCTTTCTTTCCTTCCCTATTTCTGTTATTCAGTCCTGAAACTGCACCCCCTTCAATATTGGACAACCTCCCACCCATCGCAAATTTAGCCCCTGTCCCCCTCCATGACCCCTGTCCATTTGCCCTTCCCTGTGCTGCTTCATCTCCCCTGAACTGCCCCTCTTTTGTTTCTCTATTTCACACCCACTGCATATAAAAGCCCCTCAGTATCTCCATCCATCAACAATACCCTTCCCCTTGCTGTGTCCCAGCCTCTGCTCTGGAGGACAAAGTGAGCATGTGCAGAGACTATCTTGTCTTTTGACTGTGTACCGTAATGTCATGGAGTCACAGAGTCATCCAGCACGGAGACAGACCCTTCGGACCAATCAGGCCACACTGACCATGTTCCAAAACTAAACTATTCCCAACTGCCTGCACTTGGCCCATATCCCTCTAAACCTTTCCTATTCATGAACTTATCCAAAGGTATTTTCAACATTGAAACTGTACCTGCATCCACCACTTCCTCTGGTAGTTCATTCCACACATAAACACCTAAAAACTTTGCCCCTCAAGCCCTTTTGAAATCTTTGCCCTCTCATCTTCAAAATATACCCGCCAGGTTTGAACTCCCCTACCCTAGGGAAAATACCCCTGTCATTCACCTTATTTATGCCCCTCATAGTTTTTCAAAGATCAATAAGGTCACCCCTCACCCTCCAATGCAGCAGCCCATTACTATATCTCAAGCCCTCATTCCTGGCAACATCTTGGTAAGTCCTGACTGAACCCTCTCCAGTTTATTAATATCCTTCCTATAACAGGGCGATGAGAATTGCACACATTAATCCAGAAGAGGCCTCATCAATGTCCTGTACAAGTTCAATATGATGTCAGAACTCTGATACTCAAAGGACTGAGAAATGAAAGTGTGTGTGCGAAATACATTCTTAACTACCCTGTCTAACTGGGTTGCAAATTTCAAAGAAATATGTCCCTGAACCCTGAGGTCTCTCTGCTCTACAATACGACCCAGGGCCCTACCGTTAACTCCTGACCTTGTTTGTATTACCGGAAAAGTGCAGCAGTTCTGGCAGCACCCAAGGAGCAGGAGAATCGACATTTCGGGCATGAGCCCTTCTTCAGGAGCCCTCCTTCAAGAAGGGCATGATCCCTTCTTCTTCAGGGTCATTCCCGAAACATCGATTCTCCTGCTCCTTGGATGCTGCCTGACCTGCTGCGCTTTTCCAGCAACACATTTTCAGCTCTGATCTCCAGCATCTGCAGTCCTCACTTTCTCCTTGTTTGTATTACCACAATGCAATACCTCACGTTTATCCAAATTAAACTCCATCTGCCACTCCTCAGCCCTTTGACCCAATTGATCAACATCTCTTTGTAGTCTTGGGTCACATCCTTCACTGTTCAATTACCGTTTTGGTGTCATCCACAAACTTACTAAACATACCTCCTATATTCTCATCCAAATCCTTTGTATAAATGACAAACAGAAATGGAGCCAGTACCGATCCCTGTGGAACACCGCTGGTCACAGGCCTCCAGTCTGAAAAACAATGTCTTCTACCATAAAGCCAATTCTGTGTCCAATTGGCAAGCCCACCCTGAATCCTATTTGATCTCACTTTACTAAAGGCCAAGCAAACAACATGCAACACTCTGTCTTCATTAATCATTTTGGTTACTTCCAAAAGCAAACCCAATCAAGTGTGAGACATGATTTCCCTTGCACAAAGCCAGACTGAGCATCTCTAATCAATTCTTTCCTCTCCAACTTCTGTAAATCCTATCTCTAAAAACTTACCCACCACCAAGGTCAGACTCACAGGTCGATTGTTCCCAGGCTTCTCCTCACATCCCTTCTTAAACAATGGCACCACATTAGCCACACCCCAGTCCTCCAGTTCTTCACCATGTTTATGGATGATACAAATATTTCTGTTCGGGACACTGCAATTTTTTCCCTTACTTCCCACAGCGTCCTGCGACACACTTGATCAGGTCCTGGAGGCTTATCTACCTTTATGTTTTTTTCGGTTCTCGAGCACTTCCTCTTCCATTACTGTGAACTGTTTCCAAACCATCAATATTTATTTACCTGATCTCTCTCACCTCCATTTCTTTCCCAACAGTAAAAACTGATGCAAAATATTCATTTAGATCTCTCCCATCTCTTGAGGTACGACACAAAGACAACCTCATTGGTCTTTCAGGGGTTCTACTCTCTCTTCAGTTGCTCCCTCTCTCTTAGTGTATTTATAGAATCTCTTTGGATTATCTTTATCTCATCTGCCAAAGCAATTTCCTATCTTCTCTTTGCCTTCCTCATTTCCTTCTGAAAAATGTCCCTACACTCTTTGTACTGTTCAAGACATTCAGTTGATCCTAATTGTCTCTCTAATAGATGATTAGCTTTTGATTCTTGACTTGAACTTCAAGATCTTTATTCATCCATTGCACCCTAACCTTACCAGCCTTGCCTTTCACTCTAACAGGAACAGAATATTTCTGAACTCTTGTTCTCACGCATTGGAAGGCCTCCCACTTGTCAGTCATCCTTTTCCCTGTGATCATTTTGCTCCAATCAACTTTTGAAAGATCTTGTTTCATATCCTTTCATACCCATTTGCCTTACTCCAATTAAGAACTTTAATTGCTATCAATTTACACAACTATTTTAACATTACTAGGATTATGATCATTGGTCCAAAAGTGTTCCCTGACTAACACATTTGTCACTTGCCCTGCCTTATTTCTCAAGAGAAGTTCAAGTTTTGATCTGTTTATCACAGGAAAATTTATATCTTGATAAAGAAAATGTTCTTGCATTTGAACAAATTCTTCACCATCAAAACTTTTAACACCACAGCAGTCTGAGTCAATGCTTGGAAAATTAAAATTCCCTACTATTGCAACCTTATTATTCTTACATATATTTAATATCTCTACATATTTCCTTCTCAATTGCCCTCTGACTATTAGGGAGCCGATAGTACAATCCCATCAAGGTGATCATCCCTTTCTTATCACTAACTTCAACTCATATATTTTCACTAAATGATCCCTCAGAAATACCTTCTCTAATTACAGGAGAAATATTTTCCTTAATCAAAAATGCCAGTCCTTCTCCTGCCTTGCCTCTTTCTATCCTTCCTGTACCATCTAAAACCCAGAACACCGAGCTGCCAGTCTTTTCCATACCTCAGCCATGTTGCTGTAATAGCGATGACATCCCAGGCCCATGTCCCTTACATGCCCTGAGTTCATCAGCCTTACCCATGAGACCTCTTGCATTGAAATAAATGCAGTTTAAGTGTTCAGTGTTCCTTTGTTCTCTGACTTGTTCTTGTCTGTCTTTTCTTAATAACTTGATGTTTTCTGATTCAAAATCAATGTCACCTTTCTTTCTATTTTCATTGTTGTTTAGAAAGCCCCGCCCAACCTCTCCCAGGAGGACCAATTCCACTATTGAACATCCCAGATGCCCTCCTTCTTCAAGGATTGCACTTTCCCCTCCCAGGTGGTCGATGATACCCTCCAATGCATCTCATCCACTTCCTGCACCCCCGCCCTTGAACCCCACCTCTCCAATCGCAACAAGGACAGGACCCCCCCGGTCCTCACCTTCTACTCCACTAACCTCCGGATACAATGCACCATCCTCTTCCATTTCTGCCACCTACAAACAGACCCCACTATCAGGGATATATTTTCCTCCCCACCCTTCTCTGCATTCCACAGAGACCATTCCCTCCGCGACTCCCTTGTTAGGTTCACACACACTCACCAACCCACCCTCCCCTCCCGGCACCTTCCCTGGCCACTGCAAGAAGTGCAAAACCTGCGCCCACACCTCCCCCCTCACCTCCATCCTCGGCCCCAAAGAATCCTTCCAAATCCAGCAGAAATTTACCTGTACTTCCACACACATCACCCACTGTGTCTATTGCTCTCGTTATGGTCTCCTCTATATTAGCGAGACAGGGCGCCTACTTACGGAATGTTGCAGAGAACATCTCTGGGAGGCACACACTAAACAGCCCCACCACTCTGTAGCTGAACACCTTAACTCCCTTTCCCACTCTGCCAAGGACATTCAAGTCCTGGTCCTCCTCCACTGCCAAACTCTAGCCACCAGATTACTGGAGGAAGAATGCCTCATCTTCCACTTTGGTACTCTCCAACCACACGGGATCAATGTAGATGTCACCAGTTTCTTCATTTCACCTTCCTCTACCTTATCCTTGATCCAGCCATCCAACTCAGCACTGCCCTCTTGAACTGTCCTACCTTTCCATCTTCCTTCCCACCTGTCTGCTTCACCCTGCTTTCCGACCTGTTATCATCACCCCCGCCTCCATCGACCTATTACGTTCCCAGCTACCATCCCCCCAGACACACCCCTGCCTTGAACCCCACCCCCATTCCTGATGAAGACCGTGTGCTTGGTGCATCAACTCTCCTGCTCCTCGGATGCTGCCTCACTGGCTGTGCTTTTCCAGCACTACAATTGTCGACTCTTATCTCCAGCATCTGAAGTTCTCACTTTCTCCAAGAGCAGGACTCTGGCCAGCAGCGTGTCCAAATGTATACATCATCACCACCATCGACAAGTGGAAGGGGGAAGGAGAGCACTGTCTCTCTGTCACTGAGCCAGAGGGGAGCAGACTGACCCCACTGTACCTGTGTCACTGACCCAGGGGAGAGCAGACTGACCCCACTGTGTCTCTGTCACTGACCCAGGGGAGAGCAGACTGACCCCAGGGTGTCTCTGTCACTGATCCAGGGGAGAGCAGACTGACCCCACTGTGTCTGTGTCACTGACCCAGGGGAGAGCGGAGTGACCCCACTGTGTCTCTGTCACTGACCCGGGGGAGAGCAGACTGACCCCACTGTGTCTCTGTCACTGACCCAGTGGAGAGCAGACTGACCCCACTGTGTCTGTGTCACTGACCCAGGGGAGAGCAGACTGAGCCCACTGTGTCTCTGTCACTGACCCAGGGGAGAGCAGAGTGACCCCACTGTGACTCTGTCACTGACCCAGGGGAGAGCAGAGTGACCCCACTGTGTCTGTGTCACTGACCTAGGGGAGAGCAGACTGACCCCACTGTGTCTGTGTCACTGACCCAGGGGAGTGCAGACTGACCCCACTGTGTCTCTGTCACTGACCCGGGGGAGAGCAGACTGACCCCACTGTGTCTGTGTCACTGACCCAAGGGAGAGCAGACTCACCCCACTGTGTCTCTGTCACTGATCCGGGGGAGAGCAGACTGACCCCACTGCATCTCTGTCACTGACCCAGGGGAGAGCAGACTGACCCCACTGTGTCTCTGTCACTGACCCAGGGGAGAGTAGACTGACCCCACTGTGTCCCTGTCACTGACCCAGAGGGGAGCAGACTGACCCCACTGTGTCTCTGTCACTGACCCAGGGGAGAGCAGAGTGACCCCACTGTGTCTCTGTCACTGACCCAGGGGAGAGCGGAGTAACCCCACTGTGTCTCTGTCACTGACCCGGGGGAGAGCAGACTGACCCCACTGTGTCTGTGTCACTGACCCAGGGGAGAGCAGACTGACCCCACTGTGTCTCTGTCACTGACCCAGGGGAGAGCAGAGTGACCCCACTGTGTCTCTGTCACTGACCCAGGGGAGAGCAGACTGACCCCACTGTGTCTCTGTCACTGACCCGGGGGAGAGCAGAGTGACCCCACTGTGTCTCTGTCACTGACCGAGGGGAGAGCAGACTGACCCCACTGTGACTCTGTCACTGACCCAGGGGAGAGCAGAGTGACCCCACTGTGTCCCTGTTACTGACCCAGGGGAGAGTAGACTGACCCCACTGTGTCTCTGTCACTGACCCAGGGGAGAGCAGAGTGACCCCACTGTGTCTCTGTCACTGACCCAGGGGAGAGCAGACTGACCCGACTGTGTCTGTGTCACTGACCCAGGGGAGAGCAGACTGACCCCACTGTGTCTCTGTCACTGACCCAGGGGCGAGCAGACTGACCCCACTGTGACTCTGTCACTGAGCCAGGGGAGAGCAGAGTGACCCCACTGTGTCTGTGTCACTGACCTAGGGGAGAGCAGACTGACCCCACTGTGCCTGTGTCACTGACCCAGGGGAGAGCAGAGTGACACCACTGTGTCTGTGCCACTGACCCAGGGGAGAGCAGACTGACTCCACTGTGTCTCTGTCACTGACGCGGGGGAGAGCAGACTGACCCCACTGTGTCTGTGTCACTGACCCAGGGGAGAGCAGACTCACCCCACTGTGTCTCTGTCACTGACCCGGGGGAGAGCAGACTGACCCCACTGTGTCTGTGTCACTGACCCAGGGGAGAGCAGACTGACCGCACTGCATCTCTGTCACTGACACAGGGGAGAGCAGACTGACCCCACTATATCTGTGTCACTGACCGGGGGAAGAGAAGACTGACCCCATTGTGTCTGTGTCACTGACCCAGTGGAGAGCAGACTGACCCCACTGTGTCTCTGTCATTGACCCAGGGGAGAGCAGAGTGACCCCATTGTGTCTGTGTCACTGACCCAGGGGAGAGTAGGCTGTCCCCACTGCGTCTGTGTCACTGACCCAGGGGAGAGCAGTGTTACCCCACTGTGTCTGTGTCACTGACCTAGGGGAGAGCAGACTGACCCCACTGTGTCTCTGTCACTGACACAGGGGAGAGCAAAGTGATCCCACTGTGTCTGTGTCACTGACCCAGGGGAGAGCAGACTGACCCCACTGTGTCTCTGTCACTTACGCGGGGGAGAGCAGACTGACCCCACTGTGTCTGTGTCACTGACCCAGGGGAGAGCAGAGTGACCCCACTGTGTCTGTGTCACTGACCTAGGGGAGAGCAGACTGACCCCACTGTGTCTGTGTAACTGACCCAGGGGAGAGCAGAGTGACCCCACTGTGTCTGTGTCACTGACCCAGGGGAGAGCAGACTGACCCCACTGTGTCTGTGTCACTGACCTAGGGGAGAGCAGACTGACCCCACTGTGTCTGTGTCACTGACCCAGGGGAGAGCAGACTCACCCCACTGTGTCTCTGTCACTGACCCGGGGGAGAGCAGACTGACCCCACTGTGTCTGTGTCACTGACCCAGCGGAGAGCAGACTGACCCCACTGCGTCTCTGTCACTGACCCAGGGGAGAGCAGACTGAATCCACTGTGTCTGTGTCACTGACCCAGGGGAGAGCAGACTGACCCCACTGCGACTCTGTCACTGACCCAGGGGAGAGCAGACTGACCCCACTATATCTGTGTCACTGACCCGGGGGAGAGCAGACTGACCCCATTGTGTCTGTGTCACTGACCCAGTGGAGAGCAGACTGACCCCACTGTGTCTCTGTCACTGACACAGGGGAGAGCAGAGTGACCCCATTGTGTCTGTGTCACTGACCCAGGGGAGAGCAGTGTGACCCCACTGTGTCCGTGTCACTGACCTAGGGGAGAGCAGACTGACCCCACTGTGTCTGTGTCACTGACCCAGGGGAGAGCAGAGTGACCCCACTGTGTCTGTGTCACTGACCCAGGGGAGAGCAGACTGATACCACTGTGTCTCTGTCACTGACGCGGGGGAGAGCAGACTGACCCCACTGTGTCTGTGTCACTGACCCAGGGGAGAGCAGAGTGACCCCACTGTGTCTGTGTCACTGACCTAGGGGAGAGCAGACTGACCCCACTGTGTCTGTGTCACTGACCCAGGGGAGAGCAGACTGACCCCACTGTGTCTCTGTCACTGACGCGGGGGAGAGCAGACTGACCCCACTGTGTCTGTGTCACTGACCCAGGGGAGAGCAGACTCACCCCACTGTGTCTCTGTCACTGACCCAGGGGAGAGCAGACTGACCCCACTGTGTCTGTGTCACTGACCCAGGGGAGAGCAGACTGACCCCACTGTGTCTCTGTCACTGACCCAGGGGAGAGCAGCCTGACCCCACTGTGACTCTGTCACTGAGCCAGGGGAGAGCAGAGTGACCCCACTGTGTCTGTGTCACTGACCTAGGGGAGAGCAGACTGACCCCACTGTGTCTGTGTCACTGACCCAGGGGAGAGCAGAGTGACACCACTGTGTCTGTGTCACTGACCCAGGGGAGAGCAGACTGACCCCACCGTGTCTCTGTCACTGACCCAGGGGAGAGCAGACTGACCCCAGGGTGTCTCCGTCACTGATCCAGGGGAGAGCAGACTGACCCCACTGTGTCTGTGTCACTGACCCAGGGGAGAGCGGAGTGACTCCACTGTGTCTCTGTCACTGACCCGGGGGAGAGCGGAGTGACCCCACTGTGTCTCTGTCACTGACCCGGGGGAGAGCAGACTGACCCCACTGTGTCTCTGTCACTGACCCAGTGGAGAGTCGAAAGACTGACCCCACTGTGTCTGTGTCACTGACCCAGGGGAGAGCAGACTGACCCCACTGACTCTGTCACTGACCCAGGGGAGAGCAGAGTGACCCCACTGTGTCTGTGTCACTGACCTAGGGGAGAGCAGACTGACCCCACTGTGTGTGTGTCACTGACCCAGGGGAGTGCAGACTGACCCCACTGTGTCTCTGTCACTGACCCGGGGGAGAGCAGACTGACAGCACTGTGTCTGTGTCACTGACCCAAGGGAGAGCAGACTCACCCCACTGTGTCTCTGTCACTGACCCGGGGGAGAGCAGACTGACCCCACTGCGTCTCTGTCACTGACCCAGGGGCGAGCAGACTGACCCCACTGTGTCTCTGTCACTGACCCGGGGGAGAGCAGACTGACAGCACTGTGTCTGTGTCACTGACCCAAGGGAGAGCAGACTCACCCCACTGTGTCTCTGTCACTGACCCGGGGGAGAGCAGACTGACCCCACTGCGTCTCTGTCACTGACACAGGGGCGAGCAGACTGACCCCACTGTGTCTCTGTTACTGACCCAGGGGAGAGTAGACTGACCCCACTGTGTCCCTGTCACTGACCCAGAGGGGAGCAGACTGACCCCACTGTGTCTCTGTCACTGACCCAGGGGAGAGCAGAGTGACCCCACTGTGTCTCTGTCACTGACCCAGGGGAGAGCGGAGTGACCCCACTGTGTCTCTGTCACTGACCCGGGGGAGAGCAGACTGACCCCACTGTGTCTCTGTCACTGACCCAGGGGAGAGCAGAGTGACCCCACTGTGGCTCTGTCACTGACCCAGGAGAGAGCAGACTGACCCCACTGTGCCTCTGTCACTGACCCAGGGGAGAGTAGACTGACCCCACTGTGTCTCTGTCACTGACACAGAGGGGAGCAGACTGACCCCACTGTGTCTCTGTCACTGACCCAGGGGAGAGCAGAGTGACCCCACTGTGTCTCTGTCACTGACCCAGGGGAGAGCAGACTGACCCCACTGTGTCTGTGTCACTGACCCAGGGGAGAGCAGACTGACCCCACTGCGTCTCTGTCACTGACCCAGGGGAGAGCAGAGTGACCCCACTGTGTCTCTGTCACTGACCCAGGGGAGAGCAGACTGACCCCACTGTGTCTGTGTCACTGACCCAGGGGAGAGCAGACTGACCCCACTGTGTCTCTGTCTCTGACCCAGGGGAGAGCAGACTGACCCCACTGTGACTCTGTCACTGAGCCAGGGGAGAGCAGAGTGACCCCACTGTGTCTGTGTCACTGACCTAGAGGAGAGCAGACTGACACCACTGTGCCTGTGTCACTGACCCAGGGGAGAGCAGAGTGACACCACTGTGTCTGTGTCACTGACCCAGGGGAGAGCAGACTGACTCCACTGTGTCTCTGTCACTGACGCGGGGGAGAGCAGACTGACCCCACTGTGTCTGTGTCACTGACCCAGGGGAGAGCAGACTCACCCCACTGTGTCTCTGTCACTGACCCGGGGGAGAGCAGACTGACCCCACTGTGTCTGTGTCACTGACCCAGGGGAGAGCAGACTGACCCCACTGTGTCTCTGTCACTGACCCAGGGGAGAGCAGACTGACCCCACTATATCTGTGTCACTGACCCGGGGGAGAGCAGACTGACCCCATTGTGTCTGTGTCACTGACCAAGTGGAGAGCAGACTGACCCCACTGTGTCTCTGTCACTGACCCAGGGGAGAGCAGAGTGACCCCATTGTGTCTGTGTCACTGACCCAGGGGAGAGCAGGCTGACCCCACTGTTTCTGTGTCACTGACCCAGGGGAGAGCAGTGTTACCCCACTGTGTCTGTGTCACTGACCTAGGGGAGAGCAGACTGACCCCACTGTGTCTGTGTCACTGACCCAGGGGAGAGCAGAGTGACCCCACTGTGTCTGTGTCACTGACCCAGGGGAGAGCAGACTGACCCCACTGTGTCTCTGTCACTGACCCAGGGGAGAGCAGAGTGACCCCACTGTGTCTCTGTCACTGACCCAGGGGAGAGCGGAGTGACCCCACTGTGTCTCTGTCACTGACGCGGGGGAGAGCAGACTGACCCCACTGTGTCTGTGTCACTGACCCAGGGGAGAGCAGACTCACCCCACTGTGTCTCTGTCACTGACCCAGGGGAGAGCAGACTGACCCCACTGTGTCTGTGTCACTGACCCAGGGGAGAGCAGACTGACCCGACTGTGTCTCTGTCACTGACCCAGGGGAGAGCAGCCTGACCCCACTGTGACTCTGTCACTGAGCCAGGGGAGAGCAGAGTGACCCCACTGTGTCTGTGTCACTGACCTAGGGGAGAGCAGACTGACCCCACTGTGTCTGTGTCACTGACCCAGGGGAGAGCAGAGTGACACCACTGTGTCTGTGTCACTGACCCAGGGGAGAGCAGACTGACCCCAGGGTGTCTCTGTCACTGATCCAGGGGAGAGCAGACTGACCCCACTGCGTCTCTGTCACTGACCCAGGGGAGAGCGGAGTGACTCCACTGTGTCTCTGTCACTGACCCGGGGGAGAGCGGAGTGACCCCACTGTGTCTCTGTCACTGACCCAGGGGAGAGCAGACTGACCCCACTGTGTCTCTGTCACTGACCCGGGGGAGAGCAGACTGACCCCACTGTGTCTCTGTCACTGACCCAGTGGAGAGTCGAAAGACTGACCCCACTGTGTCTGTGTCACTGACCCAGGGGAGAGCAGACTGACCCCACTGTGTCTCTGTCACTGACCCAGGGGAGAGCAGAGTGACCCCACTGTGACTCTGTCACTGACCCAGGGGAGAGCAGAGTGACCCCACTGTGTCTGTGTCACTGACCTAGGGGAGAGCAGACTGACCCCACTGTGTGTGTGTCACTGACCCAGGGGAGTGCAGACTGACCCCACTGTGTCTCTGTCACTGACCCGGGGGAGAGCAGACTGACAGCACTGTGTCTGTGTCACTGACCCAAGGGAGAGCAGACTCACCCCACTGTGTCTCTGTCACTGACCCGGGGGAGAGCAGACTGACCCCACTGCGTCTCTGTCACTGACCCAGGGGCGAGCAGACTGACCCCACTGTGTCTCTGTTACTGACCCAGGGGAGAGTAGACTGACCCCACTGTGTCCCTGTCACTGACCCAGAGGGGAGCAGACTGACCCCACTGTGTCTCTGTCACTGACCCAGGGGAGAGCAGAGTGACCCCACTGTGTCTCTGTCACTGACCCAGGGGAGAGCGGAGTGACCCCACTGTGTCTCTGTCACTGACCCGGGGGAGAGCAGACTGACCCCACTGTGTCTCTGTCACTGACCCAGGGGAGAGCAGAGTGACCCCACTGTGGCTCTGTCACTGACCCAGGAGAGAGCAGACTGACCCCACTGTGTCTGTGTCACTGACCCAGGGGAGAGCAGACTGACCCCACTGTGTCTTTGTCACTGACCCGGGAGAGAGCAGACTGACCCCACTGTGTCTGTGTCACTGACCCAGGGGAGAGCAGAGTGACCCCACTGTGTCTCTGTCACTGACCTAGGGGAGAGCAGACTGACCCCATTGTGTCTCTGTCACTGACCCAGGGGAGAGCAGACTGACCCCACTGTGTCTGGGTCACTGACCCAGGGGAGTGCAGACTGACCCCACTGTGTCTCTGTCACTGACCCAGGGGAGAGCAGACTGACACCACTGTGTCCCTGTCACTGACCCAGGGAAGAGCAGACTGACTCCACTGTGTCTGTGTCACTGACCCAGGGGAGAGCACACTGATACCACTGTGCCTGTGTCACTGACCCAGGGGAGAGCAGAGTGACACCACTGTGTCTGTGTCACTGACCCAGGGGAGAGCAGACTGACTCCACTGTGTCTCTGTCACTGACGCGGGGGAGAGCAGACTGACCCCACTGTGTCTGTGTCACTGACCCAGGGGAGAGCAGACTCACCCCACTGTGTCTGTGTCACTGACCCAGGGGAGAGCAGACTGACTCCACTGTGTCTCTGTCACTGACGCGGGGGAGAGCAGACTGACCCCACTGTGTCTGTGTCACTGACCCGGGGGAGAGCAGACTGACCCCACTGTGTCTGTGTCACTGACCCAGGGGAGAGCAGACTGACCCCACTGCGTCTCTGTCACTGACCCAGGGGAGAGCAGACTGACCCCACTGTGACTCTGTCACTGAGCCAGGGGAGAGCAGAGTGACCCCACTGTGTCTGTGTCACTGACCTAGGGGAGAGCAGACTGACACCACTGTGCCTGTGTCACTGACCCAGGGCAGAGCAGAGTGACACCACTGTGTCTGTGTCACTGACCCAGGGGAGAGCAGACTGACTCCACTGTGTCTCTGTCACTGACGCGGGGGAGAGCAGACTGACCCCACTGTGTCTGTGTCACTGACCCAGGGGAGAGCAGACTCACCCCACTGTGTCTCTGTCACTGACCCGGGGGAGAGCAGACTGACCCCACTGTGTCTGTGTCACTGACCCAGGGGAGAGCAGACTGACCCCACTGTGTCTCTGTCACTGACCCAGGGGAGAGCAGACTGACCCCACTATATCTGTGTCACTGACCCGGGGGAGAGCAGACTGACCCCATTGTGTCTGTGTCACTGACCCAGTGGAGAGCAGACTGACCCCACTGTGTCTCTGTCACTGACCCAAGGGAGAGCAGAGTGACCCCATTGTGTCTGTGTCACTGACCCAGGGGAGAGCAGGCTGACCCCACTGTTTCTGTGTCACTGACCCAGGGGAGAGCAGTGTGACCCCACTGTGTCTGTGTCACTGACCTAGGGGAGAGCAGACTGACCCCACTGTGTCTGTGTCACTGACCCAGGGGAGAGCAGAGTGACCCCACTGTGTCTGTGTCACTGACCCAGGGGAGAGCAGACTGACCCCACTGTGTCTGTGTCACTGACCCAGGGGAGAGCAGTGTGACCCCACTGTGTCTGTGTCACTGACCTAGGGGAGAGCAGACTGACCCCACTGTGTCTGTGTCACTGACCCAGTGGAGAGTCGAAAGACTGACCCCACTGTGTCTGTGTCACTGACCCAGGGGAGAGCAGACTGACCCCACTGTGTCTCTGTCACTGACCCAGGGGAGAGCAGAGTGACCCCACTGTGACTCTGTCACTGACCCAGGGGAGAGCAGAGTGACCCCACTGTGTCTGTGTCACTGACCTAGGGGAGAGCAGACTGACCCCACTGTGTGTGTGTCACTGACCCAGGGGAGTGCAGACTGACCCCACTGTGTCTCTGTCACTGACCCGGGGGAGAGCAGACTGACAGCACTGTGTCTGTGTCACTGACCCAAGGGAGAGCAGACTCACCCCACTGTGTCTCTGTCACTGACCCGGGGGAGAGCAGACTGACCCCACTGCGTCTCTGTCACTGACCCAGGGGCGAGCAGACTGACCCCACTGTGTCTCTGTTACTGACCCAGGGGAGAGTAGACTGACCCCACTGTGTCCCTGTCACTGACCCAGAGGGGAGCAGACTGACCCCACTGTGTCTCTGTCACTGACCCAGGGGAGAGCAGAGTGACCCCACTGTGTCTCTGTCACTGACCCAGGGGAGAGCGGAGTGACCCCACTGTGTCTCTGTCACTGACCCGGGGGAGAGCAGACTGACCCCACTGTGTCTCTGTCACTGACCCAGGGGAGAGCAGAGTGACCCCACTGTGGCTCTGTCACTGACCCAGGAGAGAGCAGACTGACCCCACTGTGTCTGTGTCACTGACCCAGGGGAGAGCAGACTGACCCCACTGTGTCTTTGTCACTGACCCGGGGGAGAGCAGACTGACCCCACTGTGTCTGTGTCACTGACCCAGGGGAGAGCAGAGTGACCCCACTGTGTCTCTGTCACTGACCTAGGGGAGAGCAGACTGACCCCATTGTGTCTCTGTCACTGACCCAGGGGAGAGCAGACTGACCCCACTGTGTCTGGGTCACTGACCCAGGGGAGTGCAGACTGACCCCACTGTGTCTCTGTCACTGACCCAGGGAAGAGCAGACTGACTCAACTGTGTCTGTGTCACTGACCCAGGGGAGAGCACACTGATACCACTGTGCCTGTGTCACTGACCCAGGGGAGAGCAGAGTGACACCACTGTGTCTGTGTCACTGACCCAGGGGAGAGCAGACTGACTCCACTGTGTCTCTGTCACTGACGCGGGGGAGAGCAGACTGACCCCACTGTGTCTGTGTCACTGACCCAGGGGAGAGCAGACTCACCCCACTGTGTCTCTGTCACTGACCCGGGGGAGAGCAGACTGACCCCACTGTGTCTGTGTCACTGACCCAGGGGAGAGCAGACTGACCCCACTGTGTCTCTGTCACTGACCCAGGGGAGAGCAGACTGACCCCACTGTGTCCCTGTCACTGACCCAGGGAAGAGCAGACTGACTCCACTGTGTCTGTGTCACTGACCCAGGGGAGAGCAGACTGACACCACTGTGCCTGTGTCACTGACCCAGGGGAGAGCAGAGTGACACCACTGTGTCTGTGTCACTGACCCAGGGGAGAGCAGACTGACTCCACTGTGTCTCTGTCACTGACGCGGGGGAGAGCAGACTGACCCCACTGTGTCTGTGTCACTGACCCAGGGGAGAGCAGACTCACCCCACTGTGTCTCTGTCACTGACCCGGGGGAGAGCAGACTGACCCCACTGTGTCTGTGTCACTGACCCAGGGGAGAGCAGACTGACCCCACTGTGTCTCTGTCACTGACCCAGGGGAGAGCAGACTGACCCCACTATATCTGTGTCACTGACCCGGGGGAGAGCAGACTGACCCCATTGTGTCTGTGTCACTGACCCAGTGGAGAGCAGACTGACCCCACTGTGTCTCTGTCACTGACCCAGGGGAGAGCAGAGTGACCCCATTGTGTCTGTGTCACTGACCCAGGGGAGAGCAGGCTGACCCCACTGTTTCTGTGTCACTGACCCAGGGGAGAGCAGTGTGACCCCACTGTGTCTGTGTCACTGACCTAGGGGAGAGCAGACTGACCCCACTGTGTCTGTGTCACTGACCCAGGGGAGAGCAGAGTGACCCCACTGTGTCTGTGTCACTGACCCAGGGGAGAGCAGACTGACCCCACTGTGTCTGTGTCACTGACCCAGGGGAGTGCAGAGTGACCCCACTGTGTCTCTGTCACTGACCCAGGGGAGAGCAGACTGACCCCACTGTGTCTCTGTCACTGACGCGGGGGAGAGCAGACTGACCCCACTGTGTCTGTGTCACTGACCCAGCGGAGAGCAGACTCACCCCACTGTGTCTCTGTCACTGACCCAGGGGAGAGCAGACTGACCCCACTGTGTCTCTGTCACTGACCCAGGGGAGAGCAGACTGACCCCACTGTGACTCTGTCACTGACCCAGGGGAGAGCAGAGTGACCCCACTGTGTCTGTGTCACTGACCTAGGGGAGAGCAGACTGACCCCACTGTGTCTGTGTCACTGACACAGGGGAGAGCAGAGTGACACCACTGTGTCTGTGTCACTGACCCAGGGGAGAGCAGACTGACCCCACTGTGTCTCTGTCACTGATGCGGGGGCGAGCAGACTGACCCCACTGTGTCTGTGTCACTGACCCAGGGGAGAGCAGAGTCACCCCACTGTGTCTCTGTCACTGACCCGGGGGAGAGCAGACTGACCCCACTGTGTCTGTGTCACTGACCCAGGGGAGAGCAGACTGACCCCACTGCGTCTCTGTCACTGACCCAGGGGAGAGGAGACTGACTCCACTGTGTCTGTGTCACTGACCCAGGAGAGTGCAGTCTGACCCACTGTGTCTCTGTCACTGACCCGGGGGAGAGCAGACTGACCCCACTGTGTCTCTGTCACTGACCCAGAGGAGAGCAGACTGACCCTACTATATCTGTGTCACTGACCCGGGGGAGAGCAGACTGACCCCATTGTGTCTGTGTCACTGACCCACTGGAGAGCATACTGACTCCACTGTGTCTCTGTCACTGACCCAGGGGAGAGCAGAGTGACCCCATTGTGTCTGTGTCACTGACCCAGGGGAGAACAGGCTGACCCCACTGTGTCTGTGTCACTGACCCAGGGGAGAGCAGTGTGACCCCACTGTGTCTGTGTCACTGACCCAGGGGAGAGCAGACTGACCCCACTGTGTCTCTGTCACTGACGCGGGGGAGAGCAGACTGACCCCACTGTGTCTGTGTCACTGACCCAGGGGAGAGCAGAGTGACCCCACTGTGTCTGTGTCACTGACCTAGGGGAGAGCAGACTGACCCCACTGTGTCTGTGTCACTGACCCAGGGGAGAGCAGAGTGACCCCACTGTGTCTGTGTCACTGACCCAGGGGAGAGCAGACTGACCCCACTGTGTCTCTGTCACTGACGCGGGGGAGAGCAGACTGACCCCACTGTGTCTGTGTCACTGACCCAGGGGAGAGCAGACTCACCCCACTGTGTCTCTGTCACTGACCTAGGGGAGAGCAGACTGACCCCATTGTGTCTCTGTCAGTGACCCAGGGGAGAGCAGAATGACCCCACTGTGTCTGGGTCACTGACCCAGGGGAGTGCAGACTGACCCCACTGTGTCTCTGTCACTGACCCAGGGGAGAGCAGACTGATCCCACTGTGTCCCTGTCACTGACCCAGGGAAGAGCAGACTGACTCCACTGTGTCTGTGTCACTGACCCAGGGGAGAGCACACTGATACCACTGTGCCTGTGTCACTGACCCAGGGGAGAGCAGAGTGACACCACTGTGTCTGTGTCACTGACCCAGGGGAGAGCAGACTGACTCCACTGTGTCTCTGTCACTGACGCGGGGGAGAGCAGACTGACCCCACTGTGTCTGTGTCACTGACCCAGGGGAGAGCAGACTCACCCCACTGTGTCTCTGTCACTGACCCGGGGGAGAGCAGACTGACCCCACTGTGTCTGTGTCACTGACCCAGGGGAGAGCAGACTGACCCCACTGCGTCTCTGTCACTGACCCAGGGGAGAGCAGACTGACCCCACTATATCTGTGTCACTGACCCGGGGGAGAGCAGACTGACCCCATTGTGTCTGTGTCACTGACCCAGTGGAGAGCAGACTGACCCCACTGTGTCTCTGTCACTGACCCAGGGGAGAGCAGAGTGACCCCATTGTGTCTGTGTCACTGACCCAGGGGAGAGCAGGCTGACCCCACTGTGTCTGTGTCACTGACCCAGGGGAGAGCAGTGTGACCCCACTTTGTCTGTGTCACTGACCTAGGGGAGAGCAGACTGACCCCACTGTGTCTGTGTCACTGACCCAGGGGAGAGCAGAGTGACCCCACTGTGTCTGTGTCACTGACCCAGGGGAGAGCAGACTGACCCCACTGTGTCTGTGTCACTGACCCAGGGGAGAGCAGAGTGACCCCACTGTGTCTCTGTCACTGACCCAGGGGAGAGCAGACTGACCCCACTGTGTCTCTGTCACTGACGCGGGGGAGAGCAGACTGACCCCACTGTGTCTGTGTCACTGACCCAGCGGAGAGCAGACTCACCCCACTGTGTCTCTGTCACTGACCCAGGGGAGAGCAGACTGACCCCACTGTGTCTGTGTCACTGACCCAGGGGAGAGCAGACTGACCCCACTGTGTCTCTGTCACTGACCCAGGGGAGAGCAGACTGACCCCACTGTGACTCTGTCACTGAGCCAGGGGAGAGCAGAGTGACCCCACTGTGTCTGTGTCACTGACCTAGGGGAGAGCAGACTGACCCCACTGTGTCTGTGTCACTGACACAGGGGAGAGCAGAGTGACACCACTGTGTCTGTGTCACTGACCCAGGGGAGAGCAGACTGACCCCACTGTGTCTCTGTCACTGACGCGGGGGAGAGCAGACTGACCCCACTGTGTCTGTGTCACTGACCCAGGGGAGAGCAGAGTCACCCCACTGTGTCTCTGTCACTTACCCGGGGGAGAGCAGACTGACCCCACTGTGTCTGTGTCACTGACCCAGGGGTGAGCAGACTGACCCCACTGCGTCCCTGTCACTGACCCAGGGGAGAGCAGACTGACTCCACTGTGTCTGTGTCACTGACCCAGGAGAGTGCAGTCTGACCCACTGTGTCTCTGTCACTGACCCGGCGGAGAGCAGACTGACCCCACTGTGTCTCTGTCACTGACCCAGAGGAGAGCAGACTGACCCCACTATATCTGTGTCACTGACCCGGGGGAGAGCAGACTGACCCCATTGTGTCTGTGTCACTGACCCACTGGAGAGCATACTGACTCCACTGTGTCTCTGTCACTGACCCAGGGGAGAGCAGAGTGACCCCATTGTGTCTGTGTCACTGACCCAGGGGAGAGCAGGCTGACCCCACTGTGTCTGTGTCACTGACCCAGGGGAGAGCAGTGTGACCCCACTGTGTCTGTGTCACTGACCCAGGGGAGAGCAGACTGACCCCACTGTGTCTCTGTCACTGACGCGGGGGAGAGCAGACTGACCCCACTGTGTCTGTGTCACTGACCCAGGGGAGAGCAGAGTGACCCCACTGTGTCTGTGTCACTGACCTAGGGGAGAGCAGACTGACCCCACTGTGTCTGTGTCACTGACCCAGGGGAGAGCAGAGTGACCCCACTGTGTCTGTGTCACTGACCCAGGGGAGAGCAGACTGACCCCACTGTGTCTGTGTCACTGACCCAGGGGAGAGCAGACTGACCCCACTGCGTCTCTGTCACTGACCCAGGGGAGAGCAGACTGACCCCACTATATCTGTGTCACTGACCCGGGGGAGAGCAGACTGACCCCATTGTGTCTGTGTCACTGACCCAGTGGAGAGCAGACTGACCCCACTGTGTCTCTGTCACTGACCCAGGGGAGAGCAGAGTGACCCCATTGTGTCTGTGTCACTGACCCAGGGGAGAGCAGGCTGACCCCACTGTGTCTGTGTCACTGACCCAGGGGAGAGCAGTGTGACCCCACTTTGTCTGTGTCACTGACCTAGGGGAGAGCAGACTGACCCCACTGTGTCTGTGTCACTGACCCAGGGGAGAGCAGAGTGACCCCACTGTGTCTGTGTCACTGACCCAGGGGAGAGCAGACTGACCCCACTGTGTCTGTGTCACTGACCCAGGGGAGAGCAGAGTGACCCCACTGTGTCTCTGTCACTGACCCAGGGGAGAGCAGACTGACCCCACTGTGTCTCTGTCACTGACGCGGGGGAGAGCAGACTGACCCCACTGTGTCTGTGTCACTGACCCAGCGGAGAGCAGACTCACCCCACTGTGTCTCTGTCACTGACCCAGGGGAGAGCAGACTGACCCCACTGTGTCTGTGTCACTGACCCAGGGGAGAGCAGACTGACCCCACTGTGTCTCTGTCACTGACCCAGGGGAGAGCAGACTGACCCCACTGTGACTCTGTCACTGAGCCAGGGGAGAGCAGAGTGACCCCACTGTGTCTGTGTCACTGACCTAGGGGAGAGCAGACTGACCCCACTGTGTCTGTGTCACTGACACAGGGGAGAGCAGAGTGACACCACTGTGTCTGTGTCACTGACCCAGGGGAGAGCAGACTGACCCCACTGTGTCTCTGTCACTGACGCGGGGGAGAGCAGACTGACCCCACTGTGTCTGTGTCACTGACCCAGGGGAGAGCAGAGTCACCCCACTGTGTCTCTGTCACTTACCCGGGGGAGAGCAGACTGACCCCACTGTGTCTGTGTCACTGACCCAGGGGTGAGCAGACTGACCCCACTGCGTCCCTGTCACTGACCCAGGGGAGAGCAGACTGACTCCACTGTGTCTGTGTCACTGACCCAGGAGAGTGCAGTCTGACCCACTGTGTCTCTGTCACTGACCCGGCGGAGAGCAGACTGACCCCACTGTGTCTCTGTCACTGACCCAGAGGAGAGCAGACTGACCCCACTATATCTGTGTCACTGACCCGGGGGAGAGCAGACTGACCCCATTGTGTCTGTGTCACTGACCCACTGGAGAGCATACTGACTCCACTGTGTCTCTGTCACTGACCCAGGGGAGAGCAGAGTGACCCCATTGTGTCTGTGTCACTGACCCAGGGGAGAGCAGGCTGACCCCACTGTGTCTGTGTCACTGACCCAGGGGAGAGCAGTGTGACCCCACTGTGTCTGTGTCACTGACCCAGGGGAGAGCAGACTGACCCCACTGTGTCTCTGTCACTGACGCGGGGGAGAGCAGACTGACCCCACTGTGTCTGTGTCACTGACCCAGGGGAGAGCAGAGTGACCCCACTGTGTCTGTGTCACTGACCTAGGGGAGAGCAGACTGACCCCACTGTGTCTGTGTCACTGACCCAGGGGAGAGCAGAGTGACCCCACTGTGTCTGTGTCACTGACCCAGGGGAGAGCAGACTGACCCCACTGTGTCTCTGTCACTGACGCGGGGGAGAGCAGACTGACCCCACTGTGTCTGTGTCACTGACCCAGGGGAGAGCAGACTCACCCCACTTTGTCTCTGTCACTGACCCAGGGGAGAGCAGACTGAACCCACTGTGTCTGGGTCACTGACCCAGGGGAGTGCAGACTGACCCCACTGTGTCTCTGTCACTGACCCAGGGGAGAGCAGACTGACCCCACTGTGTCCCTGTCACTGACCCAGGGGAGAGCAGACTGACCCCACTGTGTCTGTGTCACTGACCCAGGGGAGAGCAGACTGACCCCACTGTGTCTCTGTCACTGACGCGGGGGAGAGCAGACTGACCCCACTGTGTCTGGGTCACTGACCCGGGGGAGAGCAGACTGACACCACTGTGTCTCTGTCACTGACCCAGGGGAGAGCAGACTGACCCCACTGTGTCCCTGTCACTGACCCAGGGGAGAGCAGACTGACCCCACTGTGTCTCTGTCACTGACCCAGGGGAGAGGATGGATTGGATCTAAAAGTTAATTTTCTAAATTGGAGTAAGGCAATTTTGATGGTATTAGACAAGACTTTTCAAAAGTTGATTGGGGAAGATGTTTGCAGGCAAAAGGAGGGCTGGACAATGGGAAGCCTTTGAAAATGGAGATCGTGAGTTTTCAGTGACAGCATGTTCCTGTTAGGGTGAAGGGCAAGGATTGTAAGTGTAGGGAGTGCTGGGTGATCAGGAATAATAACATGCTTCCCTATCTACCTAACCGTCTCCAGGACCTGCACTTCTCTATGTTTCTGTGACATCACTCGGTCCCAAAACACCACCCTATCATTGTAACCGCTTCCAGACACTACAACCCCTTCCCTATCTCTGTAATCACCTCCACCACCTCCACCCCTCCCTCTCTCTGTATCCTCCAGCCCCTTCACCACAAACTATCTCTGTCATGTCCAGTGCACATGTAGGAGACACGTCACGTGCACAAAGATTGCTCGTCAGTGACAGACTCTTTGTTTCATGCGAAGTTCTCAGGATCTGAGAGGAAGGGTCGATCACACCAACAGCCAGAGGACATTTCCCTGTGTCTTCCCACTGAAACTGGGCTGGAACAGAATTCCTGTAAATCCAATGAATTGGTCGCTTGACTCCAGGCCCGTTTGCTGAAACAGGATCCTTTAAAACTGAGAGTAACTGGCAATGTGAGAGTTAATGATGAGAAAACAGATTCATTCAGAATCGGAGAGTAAATGTGCATCCTGTAAACAGTGAAGGGGGACATGACAGAGTACCTCACTTTCTTATCTCTGTCACCATTTTCTTTTGTTTGTTTTTAGATGACAGTCAGTGAGGATCATTTACACCCCAATCTTTTGTTTCTTCTCTTCTCCCATTCTCCCACCTCACCTCCACCCATGGTTTCTTGCACCATTTTGGTCAATATTATTACTCTGTCAATTCAGTCTCTCCTGCCCTCCAGCCCATCACAGCCTTTCCCTTCTGCTCTTCTTCCCACATTCCAGCTGAGACACAAGTAACAATTCAGGTAGTTCCCTCTCACACACACTCACATTATCACTGACAGAGACACAGAGATACAGAGACACAGAGGGTCATCACTCCCACAGGCTGCGACAGAGACACTGTTCAGTCCCACTCTGATCCCACCCTCCAGTGACATTTTTATTTGAACACTCAAACAGAACAAGAGAGAAAGAAATGACTTATATTTCTCTCCAAACTGGTCTGTAAATAAATCCCAGTTCCAATAATACATTATGGAGATTTACAATTTGAAAAGCTGTATTTATCCAGACACTGTGAACATTAAATAAACACAGAGACTGCTGGAAATTCTCAGTCACTTTCTCTGATGAAAGGTCATTGGCCAGAAACGTTCATTCTGTTTCTCTCTCTCTCTACAAATGCTGTCTGACATATAAAGTTTTTGCAGCATTTTCTGTTTTACATCATGTTCAGAAGGCACGCAAGTTATTCAATTCAAATGGATACTCCCATTAGAGGTCAGGTTCTTTATAATTGATATATCACACCGAAAATTATTTGTACACTGCAATATTAGAGATACAATTACAATCACAAATAGAGATAAGCATTAAATATATGAACATAATCCATCAGGCTTGGAAAGAAAAGCAGAGACCTGAATGCAGAGTGAATCTCACTCTCATTTACAATATCAAAGACTCAGAAAAAGATTCTACACATCACACTTACAGATTGTAATGTCCAAAGACACCACTGTCAACTCCATACACTTTAACTTGTCGACCAGTCTATCCTTTTCCATAGCTATTTTAAAACTAATCGAATAGCAGTTAGTGCTCCCCCATTAATACCTCCATCACTTGTCCTGCCTTATTTCCTGAGAGAAGGTTGGGTATTGCCCCTTCTCATGGAGGGCCGCCTTCATATTCATTGAGAAAGTTTTCCTGAATATACCGAGTAAATTCTCCAACCCATTCCCAGTCTATATTTGGAAGGTTAAAATCCCCTTTTCTTGTAACCCTGTCATTTCCATCCATACAACTTCACTGGATGATCCATCAGGAATATCCTCTCTGAGTACTGCCATGACGTTTTCCCTTATCAAAAACACCACTCCCCTCCTCTCTTGCCTCTCCTTCTCTCCTTCCTATAAACACTCCTTCAGTGCAGGTTTGCAATTGAATACAGACCTTGTGTTTCAGAGGTAGGGGCACTGCCACTGCACCACAAAAACCCTCACAAATCAGAATTAAACCACCGAGAACATTCATAACACCTGACATAATAAGAGACACCAATGTTTGAGTGTCTGTATAATGGTGACCACTGGACCAAAACATAACATCTTCGATCACAAGGTGCAGGGAGCAACTCTCACCCAGATTTACAAAGTTTCAAGAGTTTAAATCCCTTATCAGGAATATGGCAAGAATCATTTTGAATAATTTATTGATAATTCCGGATGTTTTCAGCGTTGAGGTAATCTGTGTTTTCATGCTGCACTCAATCTCTCTCCATCAAACACTGATGTCCCACGTTTCCCAGCCCTTTAACCGATACCATGGAGGATCACCTGGGGATTGTGAGGTGCCACCACTCTTCACATTAGTGTTTCATTCAAATGTGAACAAACAGATCATGACAACGCACATTAATGGTTCACATAAATATACATGTATTTCTAAAATTAAGTTTTAAAGACTGGAAAATTCTGATCAAATTAATTAATGAAATGAGAACTTTCATTCCGCGAGCAATATTGTTTTCCAATCAAACACTCCCATCTCTAAATCTCATTATGTTCCAAAGGTATCCTTCTCTCGAGAATGCCCACTCAATAACTCGTTCCCTCAGTGAGCTGGATAGCTGGTTTACAATGGAGAGGCACACCAACTGCGTTGGCCCTATTCCCACATTAGCTGATGTTACCATGAAGGACTCTTCTTCTTACCCTGGCCTGAGCTATGGTGACCCTGAGGTTACACTCAGCACCAGTTGCCCCTCTCCGATGAGGGAGTGGTGTGTGACCATGTCCTTGGAGAAAAAGAGATGATACCAGAGGGTGGTGTGAGTATGACTGGGCTTAATGTTAAAGCTGTGTTTGACTGAGTGTGACATCAAGGAGCCTGAGCAAATCTGGAGCCAATGGAAATTGAGGAAAACTCTCTGCTGGTTGGAGTTGGACCTGGCACAAAGGAAGAAGGTTGTGATTGTTGGTGGTCAGTCATCACAACGAAGGAACATTTCTGTTGGAGTTCCTCAGGAGAATGTCCTCAGCCCAACAATCTTCAATAGTTTATAAATGTACATCCCTCCATCTTAAGGATGTTAGCCAATGTTTGCACAATGTTCAACAGCATGTGTGACGACTCAGATACTGAAGCAGCCCTTGGCAAGTGCAGTAAAACCTGGATAATATCCAGGACTTGGAAGAAAAGTGACAAAGAACATTCGTGCCACATAAATGCCAGACACTGATTATCTCCAACAACAGAGAATCAAACCATCATCCTTTGATATTCAATGGGGTTACCGTTGCTGAATCCTCTCCTGTCAACACCTTGGGGTTACCATTGACCAGAAACTGAATTGTACCAGTGATATAAATACAGTAAAAACAGAGCAGGTAAGAGGCTCGGAATACTGCAGTGAATGACTCACCTCCTGATCCCCCACAGACTGTCCACCATCTACAATACACCAGTCAGGATTGTGATGGAATACTCCCCACAGGCCTGGATGGGGGCAGCTCCAACAGTATTCCAGAAGCTTGGCACCCGCCAGGATAAAAGACCCCACTTGATTGCAACGACATCCACAAACATCCATGTTATTTTCCCCACTGACGCACAGGAGCAGCAATGTGCACCAGCGACAAGGTGCCGTGCAGAAATTCACAGAAGCTCCTTAGACAGCACTTTCCAAACCCACAACACATTCTCAACAACCACTAGGGATGAGCAATAATTGCCGGCCCAACCAGCGATGCCCAGGAATGGATTAGAATTCATTTAAAATGTTACCCAATCACAACCAACAGTGGGCACTGGGTTTTATGTTTTGTGAGTGTAAGCTGGTTGGGTCCAGGCTGTAACCTGTTTGTTATGAAGACCTGAAGAGAAATGCTGTCTGGAACAATCTGTCAGTCTTTCAGAGACATGGCCGACATACATAGCGTCACACAGACACTGACATTCATATACCAGATTACTGACACGGGAGAGAGGTGGAAGCAATTTAAAATATATTTGTATCTGGACTGAAGAATATTTGGAAACACAATTAAAATATTGTCATGAAAACAATTTGGTAAGGAAGTTATTTCCAAATTGGATATTTTCAAAGTGCTTGACCTTTATAATAGTTTGATCTGGGTGTGATAACCAGGCACGTTTGTGCACTTTGTCTTCAACAGATTTGAGTCTGAAAATTAAACCAAACAAATGGGTGGACCTGTGATTATTGGACAATTAAAGTGGACACGGTTAGGATTGAAGAACAATCATTGGACACAAAACAATTTCTCTTCACAGATGCTGCTGAGCTTTTCCAGCAAGTTTTGCTTTTGTTTCTGATTTAAAGCATCTGCAGTTTTTTTTGAATATGGTCAAAAGATTTATGACCTTGAATAGCTAGAATCTGCTGTTGAAGTTCAGGACAATCTTGAAATCAGTGACATTCTGACTTGAGTCACACACAAAGATGTCGGCTGGGATTATGCCGGACATCAATGTAAATGCACAGTTCTGTTTGGACCCTGAAGTTGTGGAGCTGACATACACTGGATATGGTTGATGAGGGATTCAATGTAAGACCCCATGTGCTGCAGTATTCCATCACCTTTGTAACACCTTCATTAAGGATCTGGGGCAGAATTACAGAGGCTTTATTGGTCAGTACATTGAGTGTAGGAGTGTGGTTGTACATGACATTGGTTAGGCCACTTTGGGAATACTATATTCAATTCTGGTCTCCCTGCTAGAGGAAAGATGTTGTTAAACTTGAAACGCTGCGGATGAAATGTATAAAAATGTCACTGGGGCTCCAGGGTTTGAGCTATTGGAGGCTGAGAAGTGACCTGTTGCTGAACAAAGAGACCTTGGAGTGCAGGTTCATAGCTCTCTGAAAGTGGAGTCGCAGGTAGATAGGATAGTGAGGAAAACGTTTAGTATGCTTTCATTTATTGGTCAGAATATTGAGTACATGGGTTGGGAGGTCATGTTGCAGCTGTACAGGACATTGGTGAGTGTTGGAATCCTGCGTACAATTCTGGTCTCCTTCCTATCGGAAAGATGTTGTGAAACTTGCAAGTGTTCAGAAAAAATTTACAAGAATGTTGCCTGATTTGAAAGATTTGAGCTATAGGGAAAGGCTGAACAGGCTCGGGCTGTTTTCCCTGGAGCATTGGAGGCTGAGGTGTGACCTTCTAGAGAATTAGAAAATCATGAGAGGCATAGATAGGATAAATAGACAAAGTCTTTTCCCTGGGATGGGGGAGTCCAGAACTAGAGGGGATAGGCTTAGGGGAGAGGGGAAAGATATAAATGAGATTGAAGGGGCAAGATTTTCACGCAGAGCTGGAGTGAGCTGCCAGGGAAAATGGTGGAGACTAGCACAATTGCAACTTTTAAGAGGCATCTGGATGGGTATATGTATATTAAGGGTTTTGAAGGAAATGGGCTGGGTGCTGGCAGGTGGGACTAGATTGGGTTGGGATATCGGGTCGGCATGGACGGGTTGGACCGAAGGGTCTGTTTCTGTGCTGTACATCTTTATGACTCTCTGACTCGATGACCTCAGAGAGGTTTGCTCAATCATGAAGAGCGTGGATAGGGTGAATAGCCAAGATCTTTTCTGTGGGGAAGAGGAGTCCATACTGGTGCACACAGGGTTAAGGTGAGATGGGAACATTTAAGATGGACCTAAGGGGCAACTTTTCTCAAATAGAAGTCAGTGCGTGCATGGAATGAGCTGCAAGAGGAAGTGGTGGAAGCTGGTACAATGACAGCATTTGAAAGGCATCCGGATGGTTATATGAATAGGAAGGGTTCAGAGGGATTGGGGCCATGTGCTGGCAAATGGGACTAGATCTGTTCAGGGTGAATGGGTTTAACGGAGTGGTCTGTGTCCATGCTATGACAATTTAACTCTCAGTCATCAGCATAGAGAAAACGGTGAGACATGGTTGTTGGTAGATCATTTGTCTGAACGTTGAAAAGTGTTTAGATCAACCCTGTGTCCAACCCTTGGGCAGTCTGCCCCATGCACTTCCTACCTTTCATAGAGTCATAGTGTCATCGAGATGGACAGCATGGAAAATGACCATTGGGTCAACCCTTCCATGTTGGCCAGATACCCGACATTATTCGAATCCCATTCGCCAGCACTTGCCCCACATCCCTCTGAACTCTTCCTATTAATACCTTTTATATGTTGTGAATGGACCAGTCTCCACCACTTCCTTTGGCAGCTCATTCCATACACACATCACTGCAAGAATAAAACTGCACCTTAAGTTCCTTTTAAGTCTTTCCCCTGTCACCTCATTCCCACAAATTCTCGTCTTGGAAATAGATATTGGCTACTTCCCCTATCAATGCCCCTCATGATTTTATGAATCTCTTCAAGGTCACCCCTCAACCTTCAACGTATCACGGAAAATAGTGCCAGTCTATTCAGCCTCTCCCTACAGCTCAAACACTTCAAACCTACAATATTTTTGTAAAGCTTTTCTGAACCCTTTCAAGTTTTATAACCTTGATCCTATAGCAGGAATTGAATGCAGTATGTCACCAGTGAACTAACCAATCACCTTGACAGCCACAACATGATCTCCCAACTCCTATATTCAATGTACTGACAATAAAATCAAGCAACCCCTGCATTACAAACTAAAGAGAGTGGGAATCGGTTGTGTGAGGGAGAGAGAGTGGGAGCGGGCAGTGTGAGGGAGAGAGAGTGGGAGCGTGCAGTATGAGGGAGAGAGAGAGTGGGAGCAGGCAGTATGAGGGAGAGAGAGAGTGGGCGCCGGCAGTGTGAGGGAGAGAGAGAGTGGGCGCCGACAGTGTGAGGGAGAGAGAGAGTGGGAGCGGGCAGTTTGAGGGAGAGAGAGAGTGGGAGCGGGCGGTGTGTGAGAGAGAGAGAGTGGGAGCTGGCAGTGTGACGGACAAAGAGAGAGTGGGAGCGGGCAGTGTGAGGGAGAGAGAGAGTGGGATTCGGCAGTGTGAAGGAGAGGGAGATGGGAGAGGGCAGTGTGATGGAGAGAGAGATTTGGAGCAGGCGGTGTGAGGGAGAGAAAGTGGGAGCTGGTAGTGTGAGGGAGAGAGAGTGGGAGACGGCAGTGTGAAGGAGAGAGAGAGTGGGAGCGGGCAGTGTGAGGGAGAGAGAGATAGTGGGAGCGTGCAGTGCGTGGGAGAGAGAGAGTGGGAGCGGGTATTGTGAGGGAGAGAGATAGTGGGATCCGGCAGTGTGAGGGAGAGAGAGTAGGAGTGGGCATTTTGAGGGAGAGAGAGAGAGTGGGAGCGCGCAGTACGAGGGAGAGAGTGAGTGCGAGTATGCAGTGCGAGGGAGAGAGAGATTGCGAGTGGGCAGTGTGAGGGAGAGAGAAATAGTGGGAGCGTGCAGTGCAAGGGAGAGAGAGAGTGGGAGCGTGTAGTGTGAGGGAGAGAGATAGTGGGTGACGGCAGTGTGAGGGAGAGAGAGTGGGAGTGGACAGTGTGATGGAGAGAGAGTGGGAGGGGGTAGTGTGATGGAGAGAGAGAGAGTGGGAGCGGGCAGTGTGAGGGAGAGAGAGAGTGGGGGCAGGCAGTGTGATGGAGAGAGAGAGTGGGAGCAGGCAGTGTGAGGGAGAGAGAGAGAGTGGGAGCGTGCAGTGCGAGGGAGAGAGTGGGAGCGTGTAATGTGAGGGAGATAGAGTGTGGGGGTGGGCAGTGTGAGGGAGAGAGAGAGTGGGGGTGGGCAGTGTGAGGGAGAGAGAGAGTGGGAGCGGGCGGTGTGTGAGAGAGAGAGAGAGTGGGAGCTGGCAGTGTGAGGGACAGAGAGAGAGTGGGAGCGAGCAGTGTGAGGGAGAGAGAGAGTGGGATTCGGCATTGTGAAGGAGAGGGAGATGGGAGAGGGCAATGTGATGGAGAGAGAGATTTGGAGCAGGCGGTGTGAGGGAGAGAGAGTGGGAGCGGCAGTGTGAGGGAGAGAGAGAGTGGGAGTGGGCAGTGTGAAGGAGAGAGAGAGTGGGAGTGGGCAGTGTGAAGGAGAGAGAGAGTGGGAGCGGGCAGTGTGAAGGAGAGAGAGAGTGGAGTGGGCAGTGTGAGGGAGAGAGAGAGTGGGAGCCAGCAGTGTGAGGGAGAGAGACTGGGAACGGGCAGAGTGAGGGAGAGAGAGAGTGGGAGCCAGCAGTGTGAGGGAGAGAGACTGGGAGAGGGCATTGTGAGGGAGAGAGAGAGTGGGAGCCAGCAGTGTGAGGGAGAGAGACTGGGAACGGGCAGAGTGAGGGAGAGAGAGAGTGGGAGCCAGCAGTGTGAGGGAGAGAGACTGGGAACGGGCAGTGTGAGGAAGGGAGAGAGACGGAGCGGGCAGTGTGAGGGAGAGAGAAAGTGGCAACTGGCAGTGTGACGGGGAGAGAGAGTGGGAGCGGGCAGTGTGAGGGCGAGAGAGTAGAAGTGGGCAGTGTGAGGGAGAGGGAAGTGGGAGTGGACAGTGTGAGGGAGAAAGGGTGAGAGTGGGCAGAGTGAGAGAGAGAGTGGGAGCGAGCAGTGTGAGGGAGAGAGAGTGGGAGTGGGCAGAGTGAGGGAGAGAGAGAGTGGGAGCGGGCAGTGTGAGGGAGAGAGAGTGGGAGCGGGCAGAGTGAGGGAGAGAGAGAGTGGGAGCGGGCAGTGTGAGGGAGAGAGAGTGGGAGCGGGCAGTGTGAGGGAGAGAGAGTGGGTGCCGGCAGTGTGAGGGAGAGAGAGTGGGAGGGCGCAGTGTGAAGGAGAGAGAGAGTGGGAGTGGGCAGCGCAAGGGAGAGAGTGGAAGCGGGCAGTGTGTGGGGAGAGAGAGAGTGGGAGCGCACAGTACGAGGGAGAGAGAGAGTGCGAGTGGGCAGTGCGACGGAGAGAGAGAGTGGCAGCGGGCAGTGTGAGTGAGAGGGAGGGTATGAGCGGGTAGTGTGAGGGAGAGAGAGATAGTGGGAGCGTGCAGTGCGAGGGAGAGAGAGAGTGGGAGCGTGTAGTGTGAGGGAGAGAGATTGTGGGAGCGGGCGGTGTGTGAGAGAGAGAGAGAGTGGGAGCTGGCAGTGTGAGGGAGAGAGAGAGTGGGATTCGGCAGTGTGAAGGAGAGGGAGATGGGAGAGGGCAGTGTGAGGGAGAGAGAGATTTGGAGCAGGCGGTGTGAAGGAGAGAGAGAATGGGAGCAGGCAGTACGAGGGAGAGAGAGTGCAAGTGGGCAGTGCGAGGGAGAGAGAGAGTGGCAGGGGGCAGTGTGAGGGAGAGAGAGAGTGGGAGTGGGCAGCGTGAGGGAGAGAGAGAGAGTGCGAGTGGGCAGTGCGAGGGAGAGAGAGAGTGGCAGCGGGCAATGTGGGGGAGAGGGAGAGTACGAGCGGGCAGTGTGAGGTACAGAGTTGGAGCCGGCAGTGTGAGGGAGAGAGAATGGGAGTCGGCAGTGTGAGGGAGGGAGAGTGGGAGCGGGCAGTGTGAGGGAGAGAGAGTGGGAATTGGCAGTGTGAAGGAGAGAGAGAGTGGGAGCGGGCAGTGTGAGGGAGAGAGAGTGGGAGCGGGCAGTGTGAGGGAGAGAGAGTGGGAGCGGGCAGTGTGAAGGAGAGAGAGAGTGGGAGCCGGCAGTGTGAAGGAGAGAGAGAGTGGGAGAAGGCAGTGTGAAGGAGAGAGAGAGTGGGAGCAGGCAGTGTGAAGGAGAGAGAGAGTGGGAGTTGGCAGTGTGAGGGAGAGAGAGAGTGGGAGCAGGCAGTGTGAGGGAGAGAGAGAGTGGGAGCAGGCAGTGTGAAGGAGAGAGAGAGTGGGAGAAGGCAGTGTGAAGGAGAGAGAGAGTGGGAGCAGGCAGTGTGAAGGAGAGAGAGAGTGGGAGAAGGCAGTGTGAAGGAGAGAGAGAGTGGGAGCCGGCAGTGTGAGGGAGAGAGAGAGTGGGAGTTGGCAGTGAGAGGGAGAGAGAGAGTGGGAGCAGGCAGTGTGAGGGAGAGAGAGAGTGGGAGCAGGCAGTGTGAAGGAGAGAGAGAGTGGGAGAAGGCAGTGTGAAGGAGAGAGAGAGTGGGAGCAGGCAGTGTGAAGGAGAGAGAGAGTGGGAGAAGGCAGTGTGAAGGAGAGAGAGAGTGGGAGTTGGCAGTGAGAGGGAGAGAGAGAGTGGGAGCAGGCCATTTGATTGAGAGAGCGTGGAAACCGGCAGTGTGAGGGAAAGAGAGAGTTGGATCCGAGAGTATGTGGGAGAGACAGTGGGAGCCGGCAGTGTGGGGGAGATAGAGAGTGGGTGCTGGCGGTGTGAGGGAGAGAGAGAGTGGGGGCGGGCAGTTTGAGGGAGAGAGAGAGTGGGAGCGGGCAGTTTGAGGGAGAGAGAGAGTGGGAGCGGGCGGTGTCTGAGAGAGAGAGAGAGTGGGAGCGGGCAGTGTGAGGGACAGAGAGAGAGTGGGAGCGGGCAGTGTGAAGGAGAGAGAGAGTGGGATTCAGCAGTGTGAAGAAGAGGGAGATGGGAGAGGGCAGTGTGATGGAGAGAGAGATTTGGAGCAGGCGGTGTGAGGGAGAGAAAGAGTGGGAGCGGGCAGTGTGATGGAGAGAGAGATTTGGAGCAGGCGGTGTGAGGGAGAGAGAGTGGGAGCGGCAGTGTGAGGGAGAGAGAGAGAGAGTGGGAGCGGGCAGTGTGAAGGAGAGGGAGATGGGAGCGGGCAGTGTGAGGGAGAGAGAGAGTGGAAGCGGGCAGAGTGAGGAAGAGAGACTGGGAGCGGGCAGTGTGAGGGAGAGAGAGTGGGATCGGGAAGAGTGAGGGATTGAGTTGGAGCAGGTAGTGTGATGGAGTGAGAGAGTGGGATCCAGCAGTGTGAGGGAGAGAGAGAGTGGGAGCGGGCACTGTGAGGGAGAGAGAGAGTGGGAGCGCGCAGTACGAGGGAGAGAGAGAGTGGGAGCGCGCAGTACGAGGGAGAGAGAGAGTGGGAGCCAGCAGTGTGAGGGAGAGAGAGAGTGGATGCCGGCAGTGTGAAAGAGAGAGAGAGTGGGGCGGACAGTGTGAGGGAGAGAAAGAGTGGGAGCGGCAGGGTGACGGAGAGAGAGTGGGAGCGGGCAGTGTGAGTGAGAGAGAGAGGGAGTGGGCAGTGTGAGGGAGAGAGTGGGAGTGGGCAGTGGTAGAGAGAGAGAGAGTGGGGCCGGCAGTGTGAGGGAGAGAGAGAGTGGGAGAGGGCAGTATGAAGGAGAGAGAGAGTGGGAGCGGGCAGTGTGAGGAAGAGAGAGAGGGAGCGGGCAGTACGAGGGAGAGAGAGAGTGGGAGCGGGCAGTGTGAGGAAGAGAGAGAGGGAGCGGGCAGTACGAAGGAGAGAGAGAGTGGGAGCGGGCAGTGTGTGGGAGAGAGAGAGAGTGGGGCGGACAGTGTGAGGGAGAGAAAGAGTGGGAGCGGCAGGGTGACGGAGAGATAGTGGGAGTGGGCAGTGTGAGGGAAAGAGACTGGAACGGGCAGTGTGAGGGAGAGAGACTGGGAACGGGCAGTGTGAGGGAGAGAGACTGGGAACGGGCAGTGTGAGGGAGAGAGACTGGGAACGGGCAGTGTGAGGGAAAGAGACTGGGAACGGGCAGTGTGAGGGAGAGAGACTGGGAACGGGCAGTGTGAGGGAGAGAGAGAGTGGGAACGGGCAGTGTGAGGGAGAGAGACTGGGAACGGGCAGTGTGAGGGAGAGAGACTGGGAACGGGCAGTGTGAGGGAGAGAGACTGGGAACGGGCAGTGTGAGGGAGAGAGAGTGGGAACGGGCAGTGTGAGGGAGAGAGACTGGGAACGGGCAGTGTGAGGGAGAGAGACTGGGAACGGGCAGTGTGAGGGAGAGAGACTAGGAACGGGCAGTGTGAGGGAGAGAGACTAGGAACGGGCAGTGTGAGGGAGAGAGACTGGGAACGGGCAGTGTGAGGGAGAGAGACTAGGAACGGGCAGTGTGAGGGAGAGAGTGGGAACGGGCAGTGTGAGGGAGAGAGACTAGGAACGGGCAGTGTGAGGGAGAGAGACTAGGAACGGGCAGTGTGAGGGAGAGAGACTAGGAACGGGCAGTGTGAGGGAGAGAGAGTGGGAACGGGCAGTGTGAGGGAGAGAGACTTGGAACGGGCAGTGTGAGGGAGAGAGACTAGGAACGGGCAGTGTGAGGGAGAGAGACTAGGAACGGGCAGTGTGAGGGAGAGAGAGTGGGAACGGGCAGTGTGAGGGAGAGAGACTTGGAACGGGCAGTGTGAGGGAGAGAGACTAGGAACGGGCAGTGTGAGGGAGAGAGAAAGTGTCAACCGGCAGTGTGAGGGAGAGAGAGAGTCAGAGCGGGCAGTGTGAGGAAGGGAGAGAGACGGAGCGGGCAGTGTGAGGGAGAGAGAAAGTGGCAACCGGCAGTGTGACGGGTAGAGAGAGTGGGAGCTGGCAGTGAGAGGGAGAGAGTGGGAGCGGGCAGTATGAGAGAGAGAGAGTGGGAGCCAGCAGTATGAGGTAGAGCGAGTGGGAGTGGGCAGAGTGAGAGAGAGAGAGTGGGAGCGGGCACTGTGAGGGAGAGAGAGAGGGAGCGGGCAGTGTGAGGGAGAGGGAGAGTGGGATCCGGCAGTGTGAGGGAGAGAGAGAGTGGGATCCGGCAGTGTGAGGGAGATAGAGTGGGAGTGGGCAGTGAGAGAGAGAGTTGAAGCGCGCAGTGTGAGGGAGAGAGTGTGAAAGTGGGCAGTGTGAGGGAGAGAGAGAGGGAGCAGGCAGTGAGAGGGAGAGAGAGTGGGAGCAGTCTATTTGAGCGAGAGAGTGGGGGAGGCGGCTGTGTGGGGGAGAGAGAGAGTGGGCGCTGGCAGTATGAGGGAGAGAGAGAGAGAGAGAGAGTGGGAGTGTGCAGTGTGAGGGAGAGGGAGAGAGAGTGAGAGCGGACATTGTGAGCGGTAGAGAGAGTGTGAGCGGGCAGTGTGAGTGAGAGAGAGTGGGAGCGGACAGTGTGAGAGAGAGAGTGTGAAAATGGGCAGTGTGAGTGAGAGAGTGAGCGGGCAGCGCGAGGTAGAGAGAGTGTGAGCGGGTAATGTGAGGGAGAGAGAGTGGGAGTGGGCAGATTGAGAGAGAGAGTGGGAGCAGGCAGTGTGAGGGAGAGAGAGAGGGAGCGGGCAGTGTGAGGGAGAGAGAGTGGGAGCAGGCAGTTTGAGGGAGAGAGTGTGAACGTGGGCAGTGTGAGGGAGAGAGAGAGGGAGTGGGCAGTGTGAGGGAGAGAGAGTGGGAGCAGGCAGTTTGAGGGAGAGAGAGAGTGGGAGCGCGCAGTACGAGGGAGAGAGAGAGTGGGAGCGCGCAGTACGAGGGAGAGAGAGAGTGGGAGCGCGCAGTACGAGGGAGAGAGAGAGTGGGAGCCAGCAGTGTGAGGGAGAGAGAGAGTGGATGCCGGCAGTGTGAAAGAGAGAGAGAGTGGGGCGGACAGTGTGAGGGAGAGAAAGAGTGGGAGCGGCAGGGTGACGGAGAGAGAGTGGGAGCGGGCAGTGTGAGTGAGAGAGAGAGGGAGTGGGCAGTGTGAGGGAGAGAGTGGGAGTGGGCAGTGGTAGAGAGAGAGAGAGTGGGGCCGGCAGTGTGAGGGAGAGAGAGAGTGGGAGAGGGCAGTATGAAGGAGAGAGAGAGTGGGAGCGGGCAGTGTGAGGAAGAGAGAGAGGGAGCGGGCAGTACGAGGGAGAGAGAGAGTGGGAGCGGGCAGTGTGAGGAAGAGAGAGAGGGAGCGGGCAGTACGAAGGAGAGAGAGAGTGGGAGCGGGCAGTGTGTGGGAGAGAGAGAGAGTGGGGCGGACAGTGTGAGGGAGAGAAAGAGTGGGAGCGGCAGGGTGACGGAGAGATAGTGGGAGTGGGCAGTGTGAGGGAAAGAGACTGGGAACGGGCAGTGTGAGGGAGAGAGACTGGGAACGGGCAGTGTGAGGGAGAGAGACTGGGAACGGGCAGTGTGAGGGAGAGAGACTGGGAACGGGCAGTGTGAGGGAAAGAGACTGGGAACGGGCAGTGTGAGGGAGAGAGACTGGGAACGGGCAGTGTGAGGGAGAGAGAGAGTGGGAACGGGCAGTGTGAGGGAGAGAGACTGGGAACGGGCAGTGTGAGGGAGAGAGACTGGGAACGGGCAGTGTGAGGGAGAGAGACTGGGAACGGGCAGTGTGAGGGAGAGAGAGTGGGAACGGGCAGTGTGAGGGAGAGAGACTGGGAACGGGCAGTGTGAGGGAGAGAGACTGGGAACGGGCAGTGTGAGGGAGAGAGACTAGGAACGGGCAGTGTGAGGGAGAGAGACTAGGAACGGGCAGTGTGAGGGAGAGAGACTGGGAACGGGCAGTGTGAGGGAGAGAGACTAGGAACGGGCAGTGTGAGGGAGAGAGTGGGAACGGGCAGTGTGAGGGAGAGAGACTAGGAACGGGCAGTGTGAGGGAGAGAGACTAGGAACGGGCAGTGTGAGGGAGAGAGACTAGGAACGGGCAGTGTGAGGGAGAGAGAGTGGGAACGGGCAGTGTGAGGGAGAGAGACTTGGAACGGGCAGTGTGAGGGAGAGAGACTAGGAACGGGCAGTGTGAGGGAGAGAGACTAGGAACGGGCAGTGTGAGGGAGAGAGAGTGGGAACGGGCAGTGTGAGGGAGAGAGACTTGGAACGGGCAGTGTGAGGGAGAGAGACTAGGAACGGGCAGTGTGAGGGAGAGAGAAAGTGTCAACCGGCAGTGTGAGGGAGAGAGAGAGTCAGAGCGGGCAGTGTGAGGAAGGGAGAGAGACGGAGCGGGCAGTGTGAGGGAGAGAGAAAGTGGCAACCGGCAGTGTGACGGGTAGAGAGAGTGGGAGCTGGCAGTGAGAGGGAGAGAGTGGGAGCGGGCAGTATGAGAGAGAGAGAGTGGGAGCCAGCAGTATGAGGTAGAGCGAGTGGGAGTGGGCAGAGTGAGAGAGAGAGAGTGGGAGCGGGCACTGTGAGGGAGAGAGAGAGGGAGCGGGCAGTGTGAGGGAGAGGGAGAGTGGGATCCGGCAGTGTGAGGGAGAGAGAGAGTGGGATCCGGCAGTGTGAGGGAGATAGAGTGGGAGTGGGCAGTGAGAGAGAGAGTTGAAGCGCGCAGTGTGAGGGAGAGAGTGTGAAAGTGGGCAGTGTGAGGGAGAGAGAGAGGGAGCAGGCAGTGAGAGGGAGAGAGAGTGGGAGCAGTCTATTTGAGCGAGAGAGTGGGGGAGGCGGCTGTGTGGGGGAGAGAGAGAGTGGGCGCTGGCAGTATGAGGGAGAGAGAGAGAGAGAGAGAGTGGGAGTGTGCAGTGTGAGGGAGAGGGAGAGAGAGTGAGAGCGGACATTGTGAGCGGTAGAGAGAGTGTGAGCGGGCAGTGTGAGTGAGAGAGAGTGGGAGCGGACAGTGTGAGAGAGAGAGTGTGAAAATGGGCAGTGTGAGTGAGAGAGTGAGCGGGCAGCGCGAGGTAGAGAGAGTGTGAGCGGGTAATGTGAGGGAGAGAGAGTGGGAGTGGGCAGATTGAGAGAGAGAGTGGGAGCAGGCAGTGTGAGGGAGAGAGAGAGGGAGCGGGCAGTGTGAGGGAGAGAGAGTGGGAGCAGGCAGTTTGAGGGAGAGAGTGTGAACGTGGGCAGTGTGAGGGAGAGAGAGAGGGAGTGGGCAGTGTGAGGGAGAGAGAGTGGGAGCAGGCAGTTTGAGGGAGAGAGTGTGAACGTGGGCAGTGTGAGGGAGAGAGAGAGTGGGAGCGAACAGTGTGTGAGAGAGAGAGAGTGGGAGTGGGCAGTGGTAGGGAGAGAGAGAGTGGGAGCGGGCATTGTGAGGGAGAGAGAGTGGGAGCGGGCAGTGTGAGGGAGAGAGAGTAGGAGAGGGCAGTATAAAGGAGAGAGAGAGTGGGAGCGGGCAGTGTGAGTGAGAGAAAGAGTGGGAGCGGGCAGTGTGAGGGAGAGAGAGTGGGAGAAGGCAGTGTGAGGGAGAGAGAGTGGGAGTGGGCAGAGTGAGAGAGAGAGAGTGGGAGCGGGCACTGTGAGGGAGAGAGAGAGGGAGCAGGCAGTGTGAGGGAGAGAGAGAGTGGGAGGCGGCAGTGTGAGGGAGTGAGAGTGGGAACGGGAAGAGTGAGGGATAGAGTTGGAGCCGGTAGTGTGATGGAGAGAGAGAGTGGGAGTGGGCAGTTTGAGGGAGAGAGAGAGTGGGCGCCGGCAGAGTGAGGGAGAGAGAGAGAGAGAGTGGGCGCAGGCAGTGTGAGGGAGAGAGAGTGAGAGCGGGCAGTGTGAGAGAGAGAGACACAGTGGGAGCGGGCAGTGTGAGGAAGAGAGAGTGGGAGCTGGCAGTGTGAGGGGGAGAGAGAGAGAGAGAGAGAGAGAACGGGCAGTGTGAGTGAGAGAGAGTGGGAATGTGCAGTGTGAGAGAGCGAGAGAGAGAGTGGGAGCGGGCAGTGTGAGGGAGAGAGAGTGGGAGCAGGCAGTGTGTGGGAGAGAGAGAGAGAGAGAGAGTGGGAGTGGGCAGTGTTAGGGAGAGAGAGTGGGGCCGGCAGTGTGCGGGAGAGAGAGAGTGGGAGTTGGCAGAGTGAGAGAGAGAGTGGGAGCGGGCAGTTTGAGGGAGAGAGTGTGAAAGTGGGCAGTGTGAGTGAGAGAGAGTGGGAATGGGTAATGTGAGGGAGAGAGAGTGGAAGCCGGCAGTTTGAGGGAGAGAGAGAGTGGGCGCCAGCACTGTGAGGGAGAGAGAGAGTGGGAGCGCACAGTGTGAGGGAGAGAAAGAGTGGGAGCGGGCAGTGTGAGGGAGAGAGAGAGTTGGAGAGGGCAGTATGAGGGAGAGAGAGAGTGGGAGCCGGCAGTGTGAGGGAAAGAGAGTGGGTGCGAGTAATATGAGGGAGAGGGAGAGTGGGAGCGAGCAATGTGAGGGAGAGAGAGAGTGGGAGCGGGCAGTGTGAGGGAGAGAGAGAGTGGGAGCGGGCAGTGTGAGGGAGAGAGAGTGGGAGTGGGCAGTGTGAGGGAGAGAGAGAGTGGGAGCGGGCAGTGTGAGGGAGAACGAGTGGGAGTGGGCAGAGTGAGAGAGAGAGTGGGAGCGGGCAGTGCGAAGGAGAGAGTGTGAAAGTGGGCAGTGTGAGGGAGAGAGAGATGAGAGCAGGCCATTTGAGGGATAGAGAGTGGGAGCCGGCAGTGTGAGGGAGTGCGAGGGTGGGTGCTGGTTGTGTGAGGGAGAGAGAGAGTGGGATTTGGCAGTGTGAGCGAGAGAGAGAGGGAGCGGACAGTATGAGGGAGAGAGAGAGTTGTTGCGGGCAGTATGAGGAAGAGAGAGTGGGAGTGGGCAGTGTGAGGGAGAGAGAGTGGGAGTGGGCAGTGTGAGGGAGAGAGAGTGGGAGTGGGCAGTGTGAGGGAGAGAGAGTGGGAGTGGGCTGTTTGAGGGAGAGAGAGAGTGGGAGTGGGCAGTGTGAGGGAGAGAGAGAGTGGGAGAGGGCAGTGTGAGGGAGAGAGAGTGGGAGTGGGCAGTGTGAGGGAGGGAGAGTGGGAGCGGGCAGTGTGAGCGAGAGAGAGAGTGGGAGCGGGCAGTGTGAGGTCGGGAGAGTGGGAGTGGGCAGTGTGAGGGAGAGAGAGAGTGGGAGCGGGCAGTGTGAGGTAGGGAGAGTGGGAGCGGGCAGTGTGAGGGAGAGAGAGAGTGGGAGTGGGCAGTGTGAGGGAGAGAGAGTGGGAGCGGGCAGTGTGAGGTCGGGAGAGTGGGAGTGGGCAGTGTGAGGGAGAGAGAGTGGGAGCGGGCAGTGTGAGGTAGGGAGAGTGGGAGTGGGCAGTATGAGGGAGAGAGAGAGTGGGAGCGGGCGGTGTGAGGGAGAGAGAGTGGGAGTGGGCAGTGTGAGGGAGGGAGAGTGGGAGTGGGCAGTGTGAGGGAGAGAGAGAGTGGGAGCCGGCAGTGTGAGGGAGGGAGAGTGGGAGTGGGCAGTGTGAGGGAGAGAGAGAATGGGAGTGGGCCGTGTGTGGGAGTGAGTGAGCCAGTTATCCAAGATAGCGGAACAGGCACCTTCGGCCCCTTTTGCTCCAGGCTGGCCATATTCCTTTCTCTCTCTCTCCTGGTAGTATATATTTTCCTTCATTTCTAGAGTTTTGTCGAGAGACAACAGTGGTGATGCATTGTGGGAAGTGTGCCAGTGGCCGTGGGTCCTGAGTGCTGTCAGATGACCATCTGGGATGTGGATGTGGCTGTGGGCCTGAGCCTAACATGGTCAGAGCAAGCCCCCAGTGGGACCATTCGGTGCAGCCATTTTGGCGCGAGCAATTTGGTGCGGCCTGTTTGGCGCAGCCCATTTTGCTGCAGACCGATTCAAGCAAAGAACTGTTTTGATGCAGATATACAGTTTCCAGCAGTTTGTAGTTATTATTAAAATAAAATATAACCCATTAAAGAAGGTAGAAAGAGATACCGTCATTTCAAAGATAAAAGTATGAGCTGCTGAAACTGTAGAGGGAAGTTTACAAGTGATTAACGAGTGCCTAGAATACATGTCGGAAGCTTGCCAAGGAACGATGCATAATAACAGAGCAATGAAGACAATGATTAGTTGGACAAGGAAAGAAATTGCTGCTTACCCAGTAATTCCAAGAAATTTAGAAGAACATGTAATTCCAGATAGCTTTAAAACATATTCTGTTAATGAATATAATGAAGAACATTTTTTACTATCTTTACAGCAGTAGCACCACCTGCAGAATTCTTATATTTGGAAGAAAAAGGAATGTCGCGTTTCTGAAACAATCAAAAATGTTACATGTTGATGGAACATTCAAAATTTCCCCAGCTCTATTTTCACAAGTTTATGTTATTTTAGGGGAAATACATAAAGGTGTGTTCCCATTGTTGTATGCTTTACTCCCAAATAAGTTACAACCAACAGATGATAAATTATTTGAAATGGTCCTGGAAATACAGCCTGAATGCCACCCTAACATTATCAACTGTGACTTTGAACTTGCAAATTTCAAACGTTCAGCAGCATTTTCCTCCTGCAGAAATCCGGGGATGTTTTTTTCACCGGGCTCAAAATATGAGAAAACACCTTGCCAGTTTGGGACACTTGAGTAAGTATAACATTGACTTGGAGTTTTCTTTGAGAGCTAAAACGATAATTGGTTTTACATTTATTCCGATTGAAAACATTGAACATTTGGCGAATGACCTTCCAGATGAACTGCAGCCGCTGCTGGGCTGGTTCGAGGATAACTATGTAGGGAGAAGATTACGCAGAGGAAATGGTAGGTGTCCACCGCTTTTTCCAGTTGGAATGTGGAATTTATATAAAAGAACTTTAAACAATGTGGACAGAACAAACAATCATGCAGAAGCTGCCGACAGGAGATTATAATGTGAACTTGGAGTGAAACATCCAGTTATTAGGAAATTATTGACAGTTTATGAAAAGTTCAGAGAGGAAGGGACATTTACTCTGAGCATCTTGTAGCAGGGCACGATATTCCGTTGAAATTAAATAAATTCAGGGAAGCAGACGCTAGAATACAAACACTCGGAAGAAGATTTAGTGAGAGAGATGATGTTGAGTATTTACGAGGGATTGCCCATAATTTTGAATAAACGTCATATTTTAGATTTTTCGTCATTAACTTGTTTCTTTCATATTTTTTCTTTTTAACATTTTTAGGAAAGAGAATAACATTATTTTTATTTTTATTGTTTTCATTAATGCTTTAACTAAGCCTGAAAAGGAATAAATATGAGCTGCGCTGATATAGTTTTGCGCCTAAATGGGTCTGTGGTAAACGGGCTGCACCAAACAGGCCGCGCCAAATCGCTCGGCGCCAAAATGGCTGCACCGAATGGTCCTAAACCTGAGCAATCCCCAAGTGTCGATGAGGGAGATACCCCCCACCCCAACCCCCAGCATCTGCAGCATCGAGAGCAGGGAGATGGAGGTTTCCCAAACAGCGGGCCCAAGCAAAGGGGATCAAGCCTTCACAGGGAGTGCACTTCAGAAACACTGGGCAACTTTTACTGTTATTACTTTATTGTTCCACTTAACACTATAAAGGACTGTAATGTTAACATTTAACTTTATTTCTTGATTTTTCTACTGATACTAACAAACACAGTAATGCTTACCCTCTAACTTAGTTTTTGTATTACTACACGTACCGTGTTTGATGACATTGTGCACATTTCACTGTACTCCTGTATCCCTGTACTTGAGAATATGTAACAATAAAGTTTACATCTGAATCTAAATACTAAACACCTTCTTCACTCCCCTGTCCACCCATTTTCAAAGATCTATGAACCAGCAGTCCAAGGTCTCTTTGTTTAGTAACACTCCCCAAGACCTTACCATTAAGTGCATATGTCCTACCCTGAGTTGCCTTCCCAAAATGCAGCACCTCACATTTATCGAAATTAAACTCCATCTACCATTCCTCAGCCCAGTAACCCATCTGATCAAGGTCCAGTGGTACTCTGTGGGAATTTTTGCTGTCCACTACATATCCAATTTTGGTGTCATCTGCAAAATTACTGACTCTACCTCCAATGTTCACATTCAAATCATTTATATAAATGACAATAAGCGATGTCCCAGCATCGATCACCATCGGTTACAGGTCTCCAGTCTGGAAAGCAACCTCCATCACCACCCTCTGCCTCCTTCCTTCGATCTCCAAATGGCTCGTTCTCCTTAAGTTCCATGTGACCTCATCTTGCTCACCAATCTATCATGTCGAACTTTGTTGAATGCCTTACTGAAGTACATATCGATCACTTTCACCACACTGCCTTCATCAATCCTGATTTGGAGGTGCCGGTGTTGGGCTGGGGTGTACAAAGTTAAAAATCACACAGCACCAGGTGATAGTCCAACAAGTTTATTTGGAAGCACTAGCTTTTGGAGCACTGCTCCTTCATCAGGTGGTCGTGGAATATAAGATCACAAGATACAGAATCTATTGCAAAAATTTAGTGTGATGCAACTGAAATTATATATTGAAAAAGACCTGGATTGTTTGTCATGTTTCTCATCTTTTAGAATGACCATGCTATTTTCAGTTGTTTCATATGAAAATCCCAGAAATTATTTTAAAGTTACATTCTCAAGTGAACTTTCCCAGTAGATGCCATGTCAGCTCAGGTAATGTATTGAAGGTGTGAGGTACCCTGTGTGAGGCTGTCTGGGCCCCAATGTTCAAACTGATTCTTTTTCTGAAAAAAAAAGGATTTTCAGAATCTCACATGGTTTTTGAGCAAAATAAAATGTAATTCTGCAAGTACAAATTCACCCCACAAACGTGTGTGTGTGTGTGTGTGTGTGTGTGGTGGGGGGGGGGGGGGAGAGTGGGTGTTTGAGTGTCTGTGAGAGAGTGTGCACATGTGTCTGAGTGTGAGTGTTAAAGCTGTATAAGTCTATGAGAGGGTGTGTGTAGGTGTGAGTGTGGGTGTGTATGTATGAGTGTATGAGAGAGAGCTTGTGTGTGAGGGAGGGTCTGCGTGAGTGTATGGGTCTGTAGGAGTGTGTGTGTGTGTGTGTGTGTGTGTGTGTGTGTAGTGCAGTGGAGTCACCTGGAGTGTGACATGACCCCAAAGTCTCAGTTGAGGCCATCCCCATGAGTACCAAACATGGCTACCAGCCTCTGCTCGCCCACTTTGTGTTGTAGCCTGTCCTGAAGTCCATCTTGGAGGATGGTCAGCCAAAGGTCTGAGGTTGAATGTCCTGGACTGCTGAAGTGTTCTCCGACTGGGAAGGAACACTCCTGTCTGTTGATTGTTGTGTGGTGTCTATTCATCCATTGCCATAGCCTCTGCTCGGTCTTGCCAATGTACCATGCCTCGGAGCATCTTTACCTGCAGCAGAGGAGATAGACCACGTTGGCCGAGTCACATGATTACCTGCCATGTACCTGGTGGGTGGTGTCCCACAGGTAATGGTGGTATCCGTTTCAGCATTCTGATACGCCTTACAGAGTTCACTGTGATAAGATTGTATGGTGTTGTCTTGAAATCCGGGCAGTTTGCTGCGAACAATGATTTGTTTGAGGTTTGATGGTTGTTTAAAGGTGAGAAGTGGAGGGGAAGAGAAGGTCTTGATGAGGTGCTCATCCCCATTGATGATGTGTTGCAGGCTGCGAAGAACATGGTGTAGTCTTTCAGCTCCCGGGAAGTACTGGACAATGAAGGGTACCCTGTCGGTTATAGCTCACGTCTGTCTCCTGAGGAGATCATTACGGTTTCTTGCTGTGGCACGTCGGAACTGGCAGGCGATGAGTTAAGCATCATACCCTTTTATGAGGGCATCCTGGAGTACTTCTGAACAAATCCTGTGTGTATGTAGGGCTTGTCTATAGGGGATGGCTGTTTTAATATGTTTCGGGTGGAAGCTAGAGAAGTGTAGCATTTGGAAGTTATCCATGGGTTTGCAGTACAGTGAGGTGCTGAGATGTCCATCCGTGATGGAGATTCTTGTGTCCAAGAATGAGACAGATACTAAAGAGTAGTCTGTGGTGAGTTTGATGATGGGATGAAATCATTGATCTCACTGTGTAGTTGTTTCAGTGACTCCTCACCATGGGGGCAGTGGAAGGAAATGTCAGCAATATACCTGCTGTATAGTGATGGTTGGAGGTCCTGTGTAGAGAAGTCTTGTTCAAAGCTGAACTCAAGGACGTGCTCATAAGAATGGGATACGATGCTGAACTCATCGACCACCAGTTCCAATGTGCCACAGCAAGAAACCATAATGACCTCCTCAGGAGACAGACACAGACTGCAACCGACAGGGTACCCTTCATTGTCCAGTACTTCCCGGGAGCCGAAAGACTACACCGTGTTCTTCACAGCCTGCAACACATTAACAATGAGGATGAGCACCTCGCCAAGACCATCCCCACACCTTCACCACTAACGTCCCCAACTTCCCAATCTTCATGTTTTTCTCCACGGTAAACACAGAGGAGAAATATTCATTGAGAATCTCACCCATCTCCTGTGGTTCTACACACACATGTCTCTCGTTATTCTTTCTCCTTTTTACTGAAAGAATCTCTTTGGAGGTTTTGGTGGTTGTTTAAAGGTGAGAAGTGGAGGTGTCTATTAACTGTGCCCTCACCAGCATCCTATACAGCTGCAACAGAATCTCACTGCTTTTAAACTCAATCCCTTTAGCAATGAAGGACAACATTCCATTTGCCATTTTAATGGCCTGTTCCACCTGCAGACCAACCTTCTGTGATTCATGCACAAGGACACCCAGGTCCCTCTGCACAGCAACATGCTGCGAATTTTTAACTATTCAAGTGTAGCAACCTCTCAGTCCGACATGGAGATCTCTCAGACCATCATGGAGATCTCTTAGCTCAGTGTGGTAATCTCTCAGACCAGCGCGGAGATCTCACAACCCGGTGTGGTAATCTCTCAACCCAGCATGAACATCTCTCAGACTGGCATGTTGATCTCTCAGCCCAGAATGGTGATCTCTCAGCCCAGTGTGGTAATCTGTCAGCCCAGTGTGGTAATCTGTCAGCCCAGCATGGGGATCTCTCAGACTGGCATGGCGATCTCTCGGTCCAGCATGGTGATCTCTAATCCTGGCGTGGCATCACTCAGCCTGGCACGGTGATCTCTTGGGGGCATGGTGGTTTTTCAGGCTGGCGTGGAAATCTCTCAGTCCGGTGTGGTGATCTCTCAGCCTGGTGTGATCTGTTAGCCTGGCCTGAGGATCTCTTAGCTTGGCACAGTGATCTCTCAGCCTGGCATAGCCATCTCTCAGTCTGGTGTGATGATCTCTCAGCCTGATCTCTCAGCCCAGCATCGTGATCACTTAGCCCGGTCTGAGGATCTCTTAGCCCAGTATGGTGTTATCTCAGCCCGGCCCACCAATCTCTCAGCCAGGTGTGGAGATCTCTCAGCCCAGCCCACAGATCTCTCGGCCCAGTGTGACTATCTCTCGGCCCAGTGTGACTATCTCTCGGCCCAGTATGACTATCTCTCGGCCCAGTGTGACTATCTCTCAGCCCGGTGTGGGGCTCTCTCAGCCTGACGCGATGATCTCTCAGACCAGCATGTGGCCTTAGCGTGGGCCTCTGATATCACCGAGGCTACGCACTTAAGAAAGGCTGTAATGTTTGAACTTGCACTTTATTTATTTATTTTTCATTGAAAACTGGGAAGGTCTGCAACATGTAGCTTTTAACCTCACTTCATTTTTGAAAAATTCATTTTGTGGGACTTGAGCATCACTGGCTGGCCAGCGCTGATAGCCCATCCCTATTTGCCCTTGAGAAGGTGGTGGTGAGCTGCCTTCTTGAATCACTGCAGTCCACTTGCTGTGGGTTGACCCACAATGCCGGTAAGGAGGGAATTCCAGGATTCTGACCCAACGACTGTGAAGGAATGGCGGTATATTTCCAAGTCAGGGTGGTGAGTGGCTTGGAGGGGAACTTGCTGGTGATGGTCCCAGGTACTTGCTGCCCTTGTCCTTCTAGATGGAAGCAGTCATGGGTTTGGGAAGGTGCTGCCTAAAGATCTTTGGTGAATTGCTGTGGAGCATCTTGCAGATAGACACACTGCTGCTACTGATCACCGGTGGTGGAGGGATGTAATGTTTGTAGATGTGGTGCCAATCAAGTGGGTTGCTTGGTCTTGGATGGTGTCAAGCTTCTTGAGTGTTGTTGGAGCTGCACCCATCCAGGCAAGTGGGAAGGATTCCATCGCACTCCTGACATCATATATTTTATGCAGCACTATTATTACTGTAAAAATAAAAAAAGTTTAATTTTTAAGTTTGTTCTTTCTTTCTACCTTCTGCTTAGGATTCTATGCAAAGTATTTGTCCCTAAGATAGTACATTGTGTGGTGACATTATACACTTCTCACTGTATTCCTGTACCTTTGTACTGAGTACATGTGACAATAAAATCAAAATCAAATTACAGACAAAAGAAAGAAGAGTTGGAATAACTGTTGGAAAACTTAGCAGGATAATGGGTTATTTATCTCATAAACAGCAACTGCTCCAGTAGGGTAACATCCCATAAACACATTCTTGGCACAGGCAAATTCAGTAAAATAGATTGTCTCACATGCAATTCTGGACAAGGTCTGTAATAGAGTTGTTCAAGATTACATTTACTTTCAGTGTTCTGGAAACAGTTCAATATTTATTTATCCCTTTAAGTCTTTCCTATTCATGTCCCTGTCCAAATGTCTCCGAAATGTTGGCAGCCCATTCCATACACACATCCCCTCTGTATGAAAATGTTGCTCCTCAGGTCCCTTTTAAATCTTTCCCCCCTCACCTTAAACCTGTACCATCTGGTTTTGGACTCCCCTGTCCTGGGGAAAAGACCTTGGCTATTCATCTTGTCTCTGGCTCCTCATGATTTTATAAAGCTCTGTACAAGAAGCTGTGTAAAAGATGCTGCATAAGATATTGTTGCATTTTGCCAGTGATGATATCGAAGCAGGGTAGAAGATGAAAGCCAGATTACCAGGAAATCAGAATAAAGGTTTCAGTTTCAGACTGGTAACTAGTCGAGTGTCACAGGGATCAATGCTGAGACCTCAACTATTTATAATCACATTAAACTACTGGGTTGAGTAAATGGGAAGGAAAAGGAACCTGGAATATAATGTGGCTGTGACATGAGGTATTTTGATTGACAGGAATAACAGAGTGCAGAACATGATTTAAAAGGAGACAGACGACAGAATTCTGTAGGAGGGGGAATCAGCCTGTTCTTGTACAGGAATCTAAAAGAGTAGTATACAGGTACATCAAAGAATTCAGTAGTCAGATGGAATATTGATTTTTATTGTAAGGGAGTAGTCTATAAAAGGAGGGAGGTCTTACAACCACACAGTCACTGTTCAGACCACACATTGAGTATTGCATTCAGTTTTGGTTTCCTTTACTAAAAGGATATACTTGTACTGGAAACAGTTCAGAGAAGTCTCAGTTCCTGGGAGGAAGGGATCCTTGTTTCAAATACCTCGTGACATTGGATTAGCAACGTTAATTCTCTTATCCCCCCACAGATGCTGCCTGACCTGTTGTGTTTCTCCGGTAGTTTCTTTCTTGTGTTTTCCAACACGATTCTATATCGAATAGTAAATATCCTGGAGTGAGTTACAGACTGGAATCTAATCAAGGGGTTCGGAGTAGTGATCTGACTGGAAAGACACTGGAGTTCTGAAAATATGATTGCACAGATATTTTTATCTCAATAGTATCCAGGGGAGGGGTCTTTTTAAAAGTAAAACTCAATAATCAAACTTCCATGTGCATTAGTCTGGGAAAGCCACATCTGGGACTGTATCCTCCAAGGTGGGTCTGTATCTCAGTGACCTGGAGCTGTTTCCTGGTTACTGCCTTTTCATAGCATCCCTGTTGCAGTGTTTTAAATGCAGGAAGAGCTCACTGAACAGAGAAGAACAAAGGACAATAGAACACAGGAACAGGCCCTTCGGCCCTCCAAGCCTGTGCTGACACATTTTACCCTTCCATACTAAAACCGTCTTCATTTCCAGGATCCGTATCCCTCTATTCCCTTCCTATTTGTGTATTTGTCCAGGTATTCCCTTGAACGCTGCTAATGTGTCTCCTTCCACCACCTCCTCTGGCTGTACATTCCAGGCACTCACCACCCTTTGTGTGAAAAACGGGCCTTGCACATCTCTTTTAAACTTCCCTCCTTGTGGTTTGAACCTGTGTCCCTTGTAATTGACCCCTCCACCCTGGGAAAAAGCCTCATATTTCCACTTCATCCAATGTCATTCACAATCTTATAAACTTCTACTGGGACAGCCCTCAATGCCTTGCATTCCAGTGAAAACAAATCCAGTCTATCTAACTTTTCTTCAAAATCCCCCATACCAAGGCAACACCCTGGGAAACCTGTTCTGTACCCCCTCCAAAGCATCTATATCCTTCTAGTAGTCTGGTGATCAGAATTGGACACAATATTCCAAGTGCAGCCAAACTGAAGTTCTATAAAGCTTCAGCATAACTTTCCTGAAATCCATCGAATGCCTACAGTGTGGAAAGAGGCCATTTGGCCCAACATGACCACACCAATCCTGTGAAGAGTATCCCACCCTGACCCACTCCCCTCCCCTATTACTCAATATTTCCCCTGACTAATGCACCTAACCTACATATCCCTGAACACCATGGGCAATTTAGCTTGACCACTTCACCTAACCTGCACATCTTTGTACGATCCATATACTCAATGCCCCTTCCAATGAAGGTAAATTTGCCATAGGCTTTTTTTACCCCCTTATCCACCAGCACTGCTACTTCAGTGATCTGTGGACCTGCACACCCAGATCCCTCTGCATGTTAATGCACCGAAGAGTTCTGCCATTCACTGTATAATTTCCAACTGTACTTGATCTTCCCAAATGTATCACCTCACATTTGTCTGGATGAAGCTCCATCTGCCATTTTTCTGTCCATGCCTCCAACTGATCTATATACTGTTGTGCCCTCTGACAATCCTCTTCAATATCTACAACTCCATCAATCTTTGTATCATCCCAATCTTTTTATCGTCTACCAACTTAGACCAGCCACGTATTCCTCCAAATTATTTATAAAGACCATGAACAGTAGAGGTCCCAGCTCTGATCCCTGTGGAACACAACTAGTCACAGCCCTCCATTCTGAAAAGCTTCCTCCACCACACCCCTCTGTCTCCTATGATTGAGTCAGTTCTAAATAGGAAAATCCATCTTGCCAGCTCACCCCCGATACCATGTGACTTCACCTTTTGTACCAGTCTGCCATGAGGGACCTAGTCAAAGGTTTTACTGAAGTCCATGTAGACAACATCAACAGGTTTTCCCTCATCAATCATCTTCATCATCTCCTTAAAAAACGTGGTCAAGTTAGGAAGGCACGACCTCTCCCGTACAAAATAATAATAAACAAGTGTCACTAATAAATCCATTTTTTTCGAAATGCAAATAGATCTTGTCCGTGTGAATCTTTTCCAATCATTTCCCTAACACTGACATAAGGCTCACAGGTCTGTAATTCCGAGGGTTATCCCTGCTACCCTTCTTAAACAATGAGACAACATCAGCTAGTCTCCAGTCCTCTGGGACCTCACCTGTGGCCAGAGAGAATACAGAGATGTCTGTCAATGCTGCAGCAATTTGTTCTCTTGTCTCCCTCAATATTCTGGGATCGATCCCATCAGGACCCAGGGACTTATTTACCTCAATACTTTTTAAGACACACAGAATGTTTCCGTGTCCATGTTTAACCTGATGTCATGAGGCTTCATGGGGTCTGCCATCAATGCTGAGCACTTCCAGAGCACAGCCCTCTTGACTGTATCCCACGGAGCTGTTCCCTCTGCTGGCTCTGTCCTGCCAGTGGGACAGGACCTGCCCTGAGATGGTCACTGTGTTGTCTGGGACATTGTCTGTAAAGCGGGATTCTGTGAGTGTGACTATGTTCGATTGTTGCTCGATTAGTCTGTGAGGAATAGACTGCAGGGCAATTTCATGTTTTCTACAATAAAGAGTTAACATGTCTTGATTTCTTTCAATTTTAAAATCAGGCCGGACCAAACTATCTTTTTCAGTTGAAGACAATTTAACTATTTTTCACTTCGATAAGCCGAGTACACAACTCAATTCAATAACTGCAGTAACCAGCTGGGTCACCTTCCCAACACACTGCCCGACCAAATACATTGAAAACGGCTTCAGAAAGGCCTGAATTCAAATATAGTGCTGCTGCACCTCACTGTCCCTCCAATAAAGAGTGAGTCAATGATGGGATCTGAAATCTGTCCAGAGAGCTTCCAAACTGGGTCCAGGCAGTTATTCAAATATCCCCTCACTCCAGACAATTCAGAACTATCTCAGAGAGGGTACAGAATATTCCCAAAGGGGAGAGGGACCAGCAGGATGTTGCTGTACACATTGGAACCCATGATACAGGATGGGAAAAGGACGAGGTTCTGGGGAGAGAAAATAGGAATTTAGGCAGGAACTTAAAAAGTCAATCCCCGAGGGGAGTTGTAGGAGGGGGATGAGGGTGTGAGCCCTTTTAGGGTAGAGAGTATGAGAAAGAATATCAGGCTTATATGATTTAACCAAATCAGAAATTATAGATGTACTTAATAAAAGCAGAGGGGTGAGTAAACGGATTCCCGAGGCTGGGTTTTGAGATTTCACTCCCTATTGTCGGTCTCCTCCCTCATTCATTCCATTTCACGGAGGCGCGATTTGACAGTAACTTTCTTAAAGGGGACAGAGACCCCATTCAATCTGTATCTAACAGGTCCGTGCTGATGGAGACAACTTGTTTGGTGTCCTGCAAGCTGTTCAAGTCCCGGTAGATGGTTCTGAGGGGGATTAGTATTCTCATCTTTTCATAGTTTCGGGTGAGATAGTGCGCTGGGGAGTAGGGAGACCACAGTTTGATGAATGACTGAATGAAATGCGGAAGGAGTAAATACCGAGCGATTGTGAGTGGGTTGGCAAATAAAGGGCCTTAATATAAAAATAAAGAAACATATAGTACAATATCTCACAAAACCATAGAATAAGATGTTTGAAGGTGATTGACTCTCTGCATCAGTAAAGACACGCCAGCGAGCCCACGGACACATTGGTAATGATAAACTGATATGGGGGAGCAGGGCAGAACCTCAGCAGATCACAGGGTATTCAGGGACAAAGGTTACAAGATAAACAAGTGACCACATCAGCGAACAGGCCCCGTGTGTTTGACCCTGACTGGGAGATATGTAATAGACAGTGACCTGATGTCATCAAAATGCCGAGTTAATTGGATTATTAATTGGATGTAATTAATTTACAGACGTGATGGAATTAACTGCCTGGCCAACTGATTTACAGACCTGATGGAATCATCGCCCAGTTGGTTGACTTGTGGACTTGATATGATCAACTGCACAATAACAGTTAATTTGTTGACTGACATAACTTTGATGTCAGAAAGTGTAAGATTGGTATTGTGTGGGTGTTTGACAGAGAGAGCTCGATTGTCCTGTGTGATGGTCTGGAGTTCCTCTCCTGGCTGTAATCGATTCCCGCTGGAATAAACTGCTGTTCCTGCGGAATTGCCCAGGCCTTCAGAGTCTTCTTGCCTCAGAGACAGCGGTCACTCCGACAGCAGTAATATCTGGATTACTCCCAGTTCTGTGTCCCAGTGGGAGTTGGAACAGGAGGGGAGAGCAGATGAATGTGCGGCTGAGGAGCTCGTATTGGGGAGAAGGATTCACATTTTTGGATCATTGGAATCTCTTCAAGCAGAGACTTGGGACTGCCATAGTGTTCAGGGTTTGGATGGAGAGGAATGTGTGAAGTGTGCACAAGCAAATATTCTGATTCAGTATTTGGATGTACTTACGAAAGAAGGAGCAAAACTTGACCTACTCTTGGGAAATAAAGCAGGACAGGTGACTGAGCTATCAGTGGGGCAGTGCTTCAGGGCCAGTTACCCTAATCCTATTAGATTTAAAATAGTGATGGAAAAAGGCAGACCAGATCTAAAAGTTAAAGTTCTAAATTTAGAAGAAGGCCAATTTTGATGATATTAGGCAAGAACTTTCAAAAATTGATTGGAGGTGGGTGTTCACAGGTAAAGGACTGCTGGAAAGTTGGAAGCCTTCAACAATGAGATAATGAGAGTCCAGAGACAGTACGTTCCTTTTAGAGTGAAGGGCAAGGCTGGTAGGTGTAAGGAATGATAGATGACAAGAGAAAATGAGGTTTTGTTCAAGAATAAGAAGGAAGCATATGTCAGGTATAGACAGCAGGGATCGGGAGAATCTCAAGAAGAGTATAAAGGCAGGAGAAGTATACATAAGAGGGAAATCAGGAAGGTGAAAATGGGACATGAGAAAGCTTTGGCAAATAGGGCTAAGGAGAATCCAAAAGGATTTTATAAATACATTAAATACAAAAGGGTAATTATGGAGAGAATAGGGCCCCCTGAAAGATCAACAAGCCCACCTATGGATCAACAAACCCACCTGTGGATCAACAAGCCCACCTGTGGATCCACAAACCCACCTGTGGATCAACAAACCCACCTGTGGATCAACAAGCCCACCTGTGGATCCACAAACCCACCTGTTGATCAACAAACCCACCTGTGGATCCACAAACCCACCTGTGGATCAACAAACCCACCTGTGGATCCACAAACCCACCTGTGGATCAACAAACCCACCTGTGGATACACAAACCTACCTGTGGATCAACAAGCCCACGAGTGGATCAACAAACCTACCTGTGGATCAACAAACCCACCTGTGGATCAACAAACCCACTTATGGATCAACAAACCCACCTGTGGATCCACAAACCCACCTGTGGATCAACAAACCCACCTGTGGATCAACAAACCCACCTGTGGATCAACAAACCCACTTATGGATCAACAAACCCACCTGTGGATCCACAAACCCACCTGTGGATCAACAAACCCACCTGTGGATCCACAAACCCACCTGTGGATCAACAAACCCACCTATGGATCAACAAACCCACCTATGGATCAACAAACCCACCTGTGGATCAACAAACCCACCTATGGATCAACAAACCCACCTGTGGATCAACAAACCCACCTGTGGATCCACAAACCCACCTGTGGATCAACAAACCCACCTGTGGATCAACAAACCCACCTGTGGATCCATAAACCCACCTGTGGATCGACAAACCCACCTGTGGATCAACAAGCCCAGCTGTGGATCAACAAACCCACCTGTGGATCCACAAACCTACCTGTGGATCCACAAACCCACCTGTGGATCCACAAACCCACCTGTGGATCCACAAACCCACCTGTGGATCAACAAACCCACCTGTGGATCAACAAACCCACCTGTGGATCCACAAACCCACCTGTGGATCCACAAACCCACCTGTGGATCCACAAACCCACCTGTGGATCCACAAACCCACCTGTGGATCAACAAACCCACCTGTGGATCCACAAACCCACCTGTGGAACTGCAGCAGATGTGGGAGACACTAAATGAGCATCTTGCATCAGTGTTTATTGTGAAGAAGGATATGGAAGCTGGAGAACTTGGGGAAGTAAATATCTGTAATAAGGACATCTTCAAAATGCCCACATAACAGAAGAAGAGGTGCTGGACATCTTTAAACACATAAAAGTTTACATATCCCCAGGACCTGTCCATGTGTACCCAAGAGCTCTGTGAGAAGCTCGGGAAGGGATTATTGGGCCCCTTGCTGAGATACTTATATCATCAATAGTCACTGATAAGGTGCCAGAAGACTGGAGGTTGGCGAACGTGGTGTCATTGTTTAAGAAATGTAGGAAGGAGAAGCCAGGGAATTACAGATCGGTGAGCCTGACATCGGTGGTGGGCAATATGTTGAGGGGAGATCCTGAGGGATCCTGGGGATTTACATAAATTTGGAAAGGCAAGGACAGATTAGAGTTTGTCAACATGGTGGGAAATCATGTCTCATTAACTGCATTGAGATTTTTAAGGATGTAATGAAGAGGATTGATGAAGGCAGGGTGGTGAATGTGATTTATATGTACTTCAGTAAGGCATAAAACAAAGTTCTCATTCCTGAAGAAGGGCTGATGCCTGAAACGCCAATTCTCCTGCTTCTTTGATGCTGCCTGACCTGCTGCGCTTTTCCAGCAAGACATTTTTCAGCCCTGATCTCCAGCATCTGCAGTCCTCACTTTCTCCGAGTAAAACAAAGTCCTGCATGGTCAATTGTTTAGAAACATGAGGTCACGTGGAATGCAGGTAGAATACCAGCCATTTGGATACAGAAGGTAGGAGACAGAGGGTGGTGATGGAAACCTGTGAGACCTGTGACCAGCGGTGTGACACGTTGATTGGTGCTGGGTCCACCTCTTTTCATCATTTATGTATCTCCCTCATTGCCACTTCTGGCTTGCTCTGACCATGTTAGTCTCGGGCCCACAGCCACATCCACGACTCGATGGGCCGAATGGCCTTACTTCCACTCCTAGGTCCTATGTCTTATGGTCACACCCCAGATGGCCATCCGACAGCACTCAGGACCCATGGCCGCTGGCACACTTCCCACAATGCATCACCACTGCTGCCTCCCGACAGAACTCCAGAAATGAAGGAAAATACAGACGACAAGGAGAGAGAGAGAAAGGAATATGGCCAGCCTGGAGCAGACAGGCCGAATGTGCCTGTTCCACAATCTTGGATAACTTTCTCAATCTCCCCCTCACACTGCCTCCCCCACTCTTTCTCCCCCTCACACTGCCAGCTCCAACTCTCTCTCTCCCTCACACTGCCCGCTCCCACTCTCTCTCCCCCTCACACTGCCCGCTCCCACTCTCTCTCCCCCTCACACTGCCAGCTCCCACTCTCTCTCCCCCTCACACTGCCAGCTCCCACTCTCTCTCTCCCTCACACTGCCCGCTCCCACTCTCTCTCCCTCACACACACACTGCCAACTCCCACTCTCTCTCCCTCACACTGCGGGCTCCGACTCTCTCTCTCCCTCACACTGCCGGCTCCCTCTCTCTGTCTCGCTCACACTGCCCACTCCCACTCTCTCTCTCCCTCACATTACCCGCTCCCACTCTCTCTCCCTCACACACACACTGCCAACTCCCACTCTCTCTCCCTCACACTGCTGGCTCCCACTCTCTCTCTGCCTCATACCGCCGGCTCCCACACTCTCTCTCTCTCCCTCATACTGCCCGCTCCCTCTCTCTCTCTCTACCTCACACTGCCCACTCCCACTCTCTCTCTCCCTCACACTGTCCGCTCCCACTCTCTCTCTCCCTCACACTGCCCGCTCCCACTCTCTCTCTACCTCACACTGTCTGTTCCCTCTCTCACTCTACCTCACATTGCCCGCTCCCTCTCCCTCTCCCTCACCCTCACACTGCCCGCTCCCTCTCTCTCTCTCCCTCACACTGCCCGCTCCCACTCTCTCTCTCCCTCACACTGCCCGCTCCCAATCTCTCTCTCTCTCACACACTGCCCGCTCCCACTCTCTCTCCCTCACACTGCCCGCTCCCTCTCTCTCTCTACCTCACACTGCCTGCTCCCACTCTCTCTCTACCTCACACTGCCTCTTCCCTCTCTCACTCTACCTCACATTGCCCGCTCCCTCTCCCTCTCCCTCACCCTCACACTGCCCGCTCCCTCTCTCTCTCTCTCCCTTACACTGCCCGCTCCCACTCTCTCTCTCTCACACACACTGCCCGCTCCCACTCTCTCTCCCTCACACTGCCAGCTCCCACACTCTCTCTCCCTCACACTGCCAGCTCCCACTCTGTCTCTCCCTCCCATTGCCCACTCCCACTCTCTCTCCCTCATACTGCCCGCTCCCACTCTCTCTCCCTCAAACTGCCCGCTCCCTCTCTCTCTCTCTCTCTCTCTCTCTCTCCCTCATACTGCCTGCTCCCACTCTCTCTCTCCCTCACACTGCCTGCTCCCACTCTCTCTCCCTCACACTGCCTGCTCCCACTCTCTCTCTCCCTCACACTGCCGGTTCCCACTCTCTCTACTTTGCAATGCTGGGGTTGCTTGATTTTATAATCAGTGCATTGAATATAGGAGTTGGAAGATCATGTTGTCGCTGTCAAGGACATTGGTTAGGTCATTAGTGAAATCCTGCATTCAATTCCTGCTGTAGGATGAAGGTTATAAAACTTGAAAGGGTTCTGAAAAGCTTTACAATGATGTTGTTGGATTGAAGGTTTTGAGCTATTGGAAGAGGCTGAATAGGCTGGGGCTATTTTCCCTGGAGTGTCGGAGGTTGAAGGGTGACCTTGCAGAGAATTATAAAATCAAGAGGGGCATGGATAGGGGAAGTATCTATTTCCAAGACGAGAAGTTGTGGGTATAAGGTGAGAAAGACTTAAAAGGGAATTTAGGGCAGTTTTTTTTCTTGCAGAGATTGATGTGTGTATGGAATGAACAGCCAGAGGAAGTGGTGGAGACTGGTACATTTACAACATATAAAAGGCATTTGGATGGGTATATTAATAGGAAAAGTTCAGAGGGATGTGGGGCAAGTGCTGGCGAATGGGATGAGAATAATGTCGGGTATCTGGCCAACATGGAAGGGTTGACCCAATGGTCATTTTCCATGATGTCCATCTCGATGACACTATGACTCTATGAAAGGTAGGAAGTGCATGGGGCAGACTGTCCAAGGGTTGGACACAGGGTTGATCTAAACACTTTTCAACATTCAGACAAATGATCTACCAACAACCGTGTCTCACCGTTTTCTCTATGCCGATGACTGAGAGTTAAATTGTCATAGCATGGACACAGACCGCTCCGTTAAACCCATTCACCCTGAACAGATCTAGTCCCATTTGCCAGCACTTGGCCCCAATCCCTCTGAACCCTTCCTATTCATATAACCATCCGGATGCCTTTCAAATGCTGTCATTGTACCAGCTTCCACCACTTCCTCTTGCAGCTCATTCCATGCACGCACTGACTTCTATTTGAGAAAAGTTGCCCCTTAGGTCCATCTTAAATGTTCCCATCTCACCTTAACCCTGTGTGCACCAGTATGAACTCCTCTTCCCCATAGAAAAGACCTTGGCTCTTCACCCTATCCACGCTGTTCATGATTTAGCAAACCTCTCTGAGGTCATCGAGTCAGAGAGTCATAAAGATGTGTAGCAGACATCCCAACCCAATCTAGTCCCACCTGCCAGCACCCAGCCCATATCCCTCCAAACCCTTCCTATTCATACCCCCATCCAAATGCCTCTTCAATGTTGTAATTGCACCAGCCTCCACCATTTTCCCTGCCACCTCACTCCAGCTCTGAATGAAAAAGTTGCCCCTTCGGTCTCTTTTATATCTTTCCCCTCTCACCCTAAACCTATAACTTCTAGTTCTGGTCTCCCCCACCTCAGGGAAAATACTTTGTCTATTTACCTTTTCCATGCCTTTCATGATTTTATAAATCTCTAGAAGCTCACCCCTCAGCCTCCAATGCTCCAGGGAAAACAGCCTATTCAGCCTTTCCCTATCGCTCCAATCTTCCAAAGCTGGCAATATCCTTGTAGATTTTTTCTGAACCCTTTCAAGTTTCACAACATCTTTCCAATAGGAAGGAGACCAGAATTGCACACAGTATTCCAACAGTGGCCTCCCCAATGTCCTGTACAGCTGCAAATTGACCTCCCAACTCATGTACTCAATACTCTGACCAATAAAGGAAAGCTTTCCTCACTATCCGATCTACCTGCGACTCCACTTTCAGAGAGCTATGAACCTGCACTCCAAGGTCTCTTTGTTCAGCAACAGGTCACTTCTCAGCCTCCAATAGCTCAAACCCTGGAGCCCCAGTGACATTTTTATCTCTTTCAACCGCAGCATTTCAAGTTTAACAAAATCTTTCCTATAGCAGGGAGACCAGAATTGAATATAGTATTCCCAAAGTGGCCTAACCAATGTCATGTACAGCCAAATTCCTACACTCAATGTACTGACCAATAAAGCCTCTGTAATTCTGCCCCAGATCCTTAATGAAGGTGTTACAAAGGTGATGGAATACTGCAGCACATGGGGTCTTACATTGAATCCCTCATCAACCATATCCAGTGTATGTCAGCTCCACAACTTCAGGGTCCAAACAGAACTGTGCATTTACATTGATATCCGGCATAATCCCAGCCGACATCTTTGTGTGTGACTCAAGTCAGAATGTCACTGATTTCAAGATTGTCCTGACCTTCAACAGCAAAGTCTAATTATTGAAGGTCATAAATCTTTTGACCATATCCAAAAAAAACTGCAGATGCTTTAAATCAGAAACAAAAGCAAAACTTGCTGGAAAAGCTCAGCAGCATCTGTGAAGAGAAATTGTTTTGTGTCCAATGATTGTTCTTCAATACTAACCGTGTCCACTTTAATTGTCCAATAATCACAGGTCCACCCATTCGTTTGGTTTAATTTTCAGACTCAAATCTGTTGAAGACAAAGTGCACAAACGTGCCTGGTTATCACACCCAGCTCAAACTATTATAAAGGTCAAGCACTTTGAAAATATCCAATTTGGAAATAAGTTCCTTACCAAATTGTTTTCATGACAATATTTTTAATTGTGTTTCCAAATATTCTTCAGTCCAGATACAAATACATTTTAAATTGCTTCCACCTCTCTCCCATGTGAGTAATCTGGTATATGAATGTCAGTGTCTGTGTGACGCTATGTATGTAGGCCATGTCTCTGAAAGACTGACAGATTGTTCCAGACAGCATTTCTCTTCAGGTCTTCATAACAAACAGGTTACAGCCTGGACCCAACCAGCTTACACTCACAAAACATAAAACCCAGTGCCCACCATTGGTTGTGATTGGGTAACATTTTAAATGAATTCTAATCCATTCCTGGGCATCGCTGGTTGGGCCGGCAATTATTGCTCATCCCTAGTGGTTGTTGAGAATGTGTTGTGGGTTTGGAAAGTGCTGTCTAAGGAGCTTCTGTGAATTTCTGCAGGGCACCTTGTCGCTGGTGCACATTGCTGCTCCTGTGGGTCAGTGGGGAAAATAACATGGATGTTTGTGGATGTCGTGGCAATCAAGTGGAGTCTTTTATCCTGGCTGGTGCCAAGCTTCTGAAATACTGTTGGAGCTGCCCCCCATCCAGGCCTGTGGGGAGTATTCCATCACAATCCTGACTGGTGTATTGTAGATGGAGGACAGTCTGTGGGGGATCAGGAGGTGAGTCATTCACTGCAGTATTCCGAGCCTCTGACCTGCTCTGTTGTCACTGTATTTATATCACTGGTACAATTCAGTTTCTGGTCAATGGTAACCCCAAGATGTTGACAGGAGAGGATTCAGCAACGGTAATCCCATTGAATATCAAAGGATAATGATTTGATTCTCTGTTGTTGGAGATAATCAGTGTCTGGCATTTATGTGGCACGAATGTTCTTTGTCACTTTTCTTCCTAGTCCTGGATATTATCCAGGTTTTACTGCACTTGCCAAGGGCTGCTTCAGTATCTGAGTAGTCACACATGCTGTTGAACATTGTGCAAACATTGGCTAACATCCTTAAGATGGAGGGATGTACATTTATAAACTATTGAAGATTGTTGTGCCGAGGACATTCTCCTGAGGAACTCCAACAGAAATGTTCTTTCGTTGTGATGACTGACCACCAACAATCACAACCTTCTTCCTTTGTGCCAGGTCCAACTCCAACCAGCAGAGAGTTTTCCTCAATTTCCATTGGCTCCAGATTTGCTCAGGCTCCTTGATGTCACACTCAGTCAAACACAGCTTGAACATTAAGCCCAGTCATACTCACACCACCCTCTGGTATCATCTCTTTTTCTCCAAGGACATGGTCACACACCAGTCCCTCATCGGAGAGGGGCAACTGGTGCTGAGTGTAACCTCAGGGTCACCATAGCTCAGGCCAGGGTAAGAAGAAGAGTCCTTCATGGTAACATCAGCTAATGTGGGAATAGGGCCAATGCAGTTGGTGTGCCTCTCCATTGTAAACCAGCTACCAGCTCACTGAGGGAACGAGTTATTGAGTGGACATTCTCGAGAGAAGGATACCTTTGGAACATAATGAGATTTAGAGATGGGAGTGTTTGATTGGAAAACAATATTGCTCGCGGAATGAAAGTTCTCATTTCATTAATTAATGTGATCAGAATTGTCCAGTCTTTAAAACTTAATTTCACAAATACATGTATATTTATGTGAACCCTTAATGTGCGTTGTCCTGATCTGTTTGTTCACATTTGAATGAAACACTAATGTGAAGAGTGGTGGCACCTCACAATCCCCAGGTGATCCTCCATGGTATCGGTTAAAGGGCTGGGAAACGTGGGACATCAGTGTTTGATGGAGAGAGATTGACTGCAGCATGAAAACACAGATTACCTCAACGCTGAAAACATCCGGAATTATCAATAAATTATTCAAAATGATTCTTGCCATGTTAGTATTCCTGATAAGGGATTTAAACTCTTGAAACTTTGTAAATCTGGGTGAGAGTTGCTCCCTGCACCTTGTGATCGAAGATGTTATGTTTTGGTCCAGTGGTCGCCATTATACAGACACTCGAACATTGGTGTCTCTTATTATGTCAGGTGTTATGAATGTTCTCTGTGGTTTAATTCTGATTTGTGAGGGTTTTTGTGGTGCAGTGGCAGTGCCCCTACCTCTGAAACACAAGGACTGTGTTCAATTGCAAACCTGCACTGAAGGTGTGTTTATGGGAAGGTGAGAAGGAGAGGCGAGAGAGGAGGGGAGTGGTGTTTTGATAAGGGAAAACGTGATGGCAGTACTCAGAGAGGATATTCCTGATGGATCATCCAGTGAAGTTGTATGGATGGAAGTGAGAAAAATGAAGGGTGTGATCACATTGTTCGGATTATACTCTAGCCCCGCTCCACTCCCCCTACCCCCCAAAGAGTCAGCAGGAAATTGGGGGGAAAATATGAAGGGAGCTTGCTAAAGGCTGTAAGAATGATAGGGTTTCAAGAAAAGGGGAGTTTAACCTTCCAAATCTAGACTCGGAATGGATTGGAGAATTTACTAGATATATCAGGAAAACTTTCTCAATGAATATGAAGGCAGCCCTCCATGAGAAGGGGCAATACCCAACCTTCTCTCAGGAAATAAGGCAGGACAAGTGATGGAGGTATTAATGGGGGAGCACTAACTGCTATTCGATTAGTTTTAAAATAGCTATGGAAAAGGATAGACTGGTCGACAAGTTAAAGTGTATGGAGTTGACAGTGGGGTCTTTGGACATTACAATCTGTAAGTGTGATGTGTAGAATCTTTTTCTGAGTCTTGTAAATGAGAGTGAGATTCACTCTGCATTCAGGTCTCTGTTATTCTTTACAAGTCTAATGGATAATGTTTATATATTTAATGCTTATCTCTATTAGTGTTTGTAATTGTATCTCTAATATTGCAGTGTACAAATAATTTTCGATGTGATATATCAATTATAAAGAACCTGACCTCTAATGGGAGTATCCATTTGAATTGAATAACTTGCGTGCCTTCTGAACATGATGTAAAACAGAAAATGCTGCAAATAATTTATATGTCAGACAGCATTTGTAGAGAGAGAGAAACAGAATGAACGTTTCTGGCCAATGACCTTTCATCAGAGAAAGTGACTGAGTATTTCCAGCAGTCTCTGTTTTTATTTAATGTTCACAGTATCTGGAGTATACAGCATTTCAAATTATAAATCTCCATAACGTATTATTGGAGGCTGGGATTTATTTACAGACCAGTTTGGAGAGAAATATAAATCATTTCTTTTGCTCTTGTTCTGTCTGAGTGTTCAAATAAAAATGTCACCGGAAGGTGGGATCAGAGTGGGACTGAACAGTGTCTCTGTCTGAGTCTGTGGGAGTGATGACCCTCTGTGTCTCTGTATCTCTGTCAGTGATAATGTGAGTGTGTGTGAGAGGAAACTACCTGCATTGTTACTTGTGTCTCAGCTGGAAGGTGGGAAGAAGAGCAGAAGGGAAAGGCTGTGATGGGCTGGAGGGCTGGAGAGGCTGAAATGACAGGGTAACAATATTGACCGAAATGGTCCAAGGAACCATGGGTGGGGGCAAGGTGGGAGAATGGGAGACGAGAAGAAACAAAAGATTGGGGTGGAAATGATCCTCACTGACTGTCATCGAAAAACAAACAAAACAAAAGAAAATGGTGACAGAGATAAGAAAGTGAGGTAGTCTGTCATGTCCCCCTTCACTGTTTACAGGATGCACATTTACTCTCCGATTCTGAATGAATCTGTTTTCTCATCATTAACTCTCACATTGCCAGTTACTCTCAGTTTTAAAGGATCCTGTTTCAGCAAACGGGCCTGGAGTCAAGCGACCAATTCATTGGATTTACAGAAATTCTGTTCCAGCTCAGTTTCAGTGGGAAGACACAGGGAAATGTCCTCTGGCTGTTGGTGTGATGGACCCTTCCTCTCAGATCCTGAGAACTTCACATGAAACAAAGAGTCTGTCATTGACGAGCAATCATTGTGCACGTGACGTGTCTCCTACATGTGCACTGGACATGACAGAGATAGTTTGTGGTGAAGGGGCTGGAGGATACAGAGAGAGGGAGGGGTGGAGGTGGTGGAGTAGATTACAGAGATAGGGAAGAGGTTGTAGTGTCTGGAAGTGGTTACAATGATAGGGTGGTGTTTTGGGACAGAGTGATGTCACAGAAACCTAGAGAAGTGCAGGTCCTTGAGACGGTTAGGTAGATAGGGAAGCATGTTATTATTCCTGATCACACAGCACTCCCTACACTTCCAAGCCTTGCCCTTCATCCAAACAGGAACATACTGTCACTGAAAACTCACTATCTCCATTTTCAAAGGCTTCCCATTTTCCAGCCCTCCTTTTGCCTCCAAACATCTGCCCCAATCAACTTTTGAAAAGTCTTGTCTAATACCATCAAAATTGCCTTACTCCAATTTAGAAAATTAACTTTTAGATCCAATCCATCCTCTCCCCAGGGTCAGTGACACAGACACAGTGGGGTCAGTCTGTTCTCCCCCGGGTCAGTGACCCAGACAAAGTGGTGTCACTTTGCTCTCCCCTGGGTCAGTGACAGAGTCAGAGTTGGGTCAGTCTGCTCTCCCCTGGGTCAGTGACAGAGTCAGAGTTGGGTCAGTCTGCTCTCCCCTGGGTCAGTGACAGAGTCACAGTGTGGTCACTCTGCTCTCCCCTGGGTCAGTGACACAGACACAGTGGGGTAAGTCTGCTCCCCCCTGGGTCAGTGACAGAGAAACAGTAGGGTCAGTCTGCTCCCCCCTGGGTCAGTGACAGAGACACAGTGGTGTCAGTCTGCTCTCCCTTGGGACAGTGACACAGACACAGTGGGGTCAGTCTGCTCTCCCCTGGATCAGTGACACAGACACAGTGGGGTCAGTCTGCTCTCCCCTGGGTCAGTGACACAGACACAGTGGGGTCAGTCTGCTCTCCCCTGGGTCAGTGACACAGACACAGTGGGGTCAGTCTGCTCCCCCCTGGGTCAGTGACACAGACACAGTGGGGTCAGTCTGCTCCCCCCTGGGTCAGTGACAGAGACACAGAGGGGTCAGTCTGCTCTCCCCTGGGTCAGTGACAGAGACACAGTGGGGTCAGTCTGCTCTCCCCTGGGTCAGTGACACAGACACAGTGGGGTCAGTCTGCTCCCCCCTGGGTCAGTGACACAGACACAGTGGGGTCAGTCTGCTCCCCCCTGGGTCAGTGACAGAGACACAGAGGGGTCAGTCTGCTCTCCCCTGGGTCAGTGACAGAGTCACAGTGTGGTCACTCTGCTCTCCCCTGGGTCAGTGACAGAGACAGAGTGGGGTCAGTCTGCTCTCCCCTGGGTCAGTGACACAGACACAGTGGGGTAAGTCTGCTCCCCTCTGGGTCAGTGACAGAGAAACAGAGGGGTCAGTCTGCTCCCCCCTGGGTCAGTGACACAGACACAGTGGGGTCAGTCTGCTCCCCCCTGGGTCAGTGACAGAGACACAGAGGGGTCCGTCTGCTCTCCCCTGGGTCAGTGACAGAGACACAGTGGGGTCAGTCTGCTCTCCCCTGGGTCAGTGACAGAGACACAGTGGGGTCAGTCTGCTCTCCCCTGGGTCAGTGACACAGACACAGTGGGGTCAGTCTGCTCCCCCCTGGGTCAGTGAGACAGACACAGTGGGGTCAGTCTGCTCCCCCCTGGGTCAGTGACAGAGACACAGAGGGGTCAGTCTGCTCTCCCCTGGGTCAGTGACAGAGACACAGTGGGGTCAGTCTGCTCCCCCCTGGGTCAGTGACACAGACACAGTGGGGTCAGTCTGCTCCCCCCTGGGTCAGTGACAGAGAGACAGTGGGGTCAGTCTGCTCTCCCCTGGGTCAGTGACAGAGACACAGTGGGGTCAGTCTGCTCCCCCCTGGGTCAGTGACAGAGACACAGTGGGGTCAGTCTGCTCTCCCCTGGGTCAGTGACAGAGACACAGTGGGGTCAGTCTGCTCCCCCCTGGGTCAGTGACAGAGACACAGTAGGGTCAGTCTGCTCTCTCCTGGCTCAGTGACAGAGACACAGTGGGGTCAGTCTGCTCTCCCCTGGGTCAGTGACAGAGAGACAGTGGGGTCAGTCTGCTCTCCCCTGGGTCAGTGACAGAGACACAGTGGGGTCAGTCTGCTCTCCCCTGGGTCAGTGACAGAGAGACAGTGGGGTCAGTCTGCTCTCCCCTGGGTCAGTGACAGAGACACAGTGGGGTCACTCTGCTCTCTCCTGGGTCAGTGACAGAGACATAGTGTGGTCAGTCTGCTCTCCCCTGGGTCAGTGACACAGACACAGTGGGGTCAGTCTGCTCTCCCCTGGGTCAGTGACAGAGTCACAGTGTGGTCACTCTGCTCTCCCCTGGGTCAGTGACAGAGACAGAGTGGGGTCAGTCTGCTCTCCCCTGGGTCAGTGACACAGACACAGTGGGGTAAGTCTGCTCCCCTCTGGGTCAGTGACAGAGAAACAGTAGGGTCAGTCTGCTCCCCCCTGGGTCAGTGACAGAGACACAGTGGTGTCAGTCTGCTCTCCCTTGGGACAGTGACACAGACACAGTGGGGTCAGTCTGCTCTCCCCTGGATCAGTGACACAGACACAGTGGGGTCAGTCTGCTCTCCCCTGGGTCAGTGACAGAGACACAGTGGGGTCAGTCTGCTCCCCCCTGGGTCAGTGACAGAGACACAGTGGGGTCAGTCTGCTCTCCCCTGGGTCAGTGACACAGACACAGTGGGGTCAGTCTGCTCCCCCCTGGGTCAGTGACACAGACACAGTGGGGTCAGTGTGCTCCCCCCTGGGTCAGTGACAGAGACACAGAGGGGTCAGTCTGCTCTCCCCTGGGTCAGTGACAGAGTCACAGTGTGGTCACTCTGCTCTCCCCTGGGTCAGTGACAGAGACACAGTGGGGTCAGTCTGCTCCCCCCTGGGTCAGTGACAGAGACACAGAGGGGTCAGTCTGCTCTCCCCTGGGTCAGTGACAGAGACACAGTGGGGTCAGTCTGCTCCCCCCTGGGTCAGTGACACAGACACAGTGGGGTCAGTCTGCTCCCCCCTGGGTCAGTGACAGAGACACAGAGGGGTCCGTCTGCTCTCCCCTGGGTCAGTGACAGAGACACAGTGGGGTCAGTCTGCTCTCCCCTGGGTCAGTGACAGAGACACAGTGGGGTCAGTCTGCTCTCCCCTGGGTCAGTGACACAGACACAGTGGGGTCAGTCTGCTCCCCCCTGGGTCAGTGAGACAGACACAGTGGGGTCAGTCTGCTCCCCCCTGGGTCAGTGACAGAGACACAGAGGGGTCAGTCTGCTCTCCCCTGGGTCAGTGACAGAGACACAGTGGGGTCAGTCTGCTCCCCCCTGGGTCAGTGACACAGACACAGTGGGGTCAGTCTGCTCCCCCCTGGGTCAGTGACAGAGAGACAGTGGGGTCAGTCTGCTCTCCCCTGGGTCAGTGACAGAGACACAGTGGGGTCAGTCTGCTCCCCCCTGGGTCAGTGACAGAGACACAGTGGGGTCAGTCTGCTCTCCCCTGGGTCAGTGACAGAGACACAGTGGGGTCAGTCTGCTCCCCCCTGGGTCAGTGACAGAGACACAGTAGGGTCAGTCTGCTCTCTCCTGGCTCAGTGACAGAGACACAGTGGGGTCAGTCTGCTCTCCCCTGGGTCAGTGACAGAGAGACAGTGGGGTCAGTCTGCTCTCCCCTGGGTCAGTGACAGAGACACAGTGGGGTCAGTCTGCTCTCCCCTGGGTCAGTGACAGAGAGACAGTGGGGTCAGTCTGCTCTCCCCTGGGTCAGTGACAGAGACACAGTGGGGTCACTCTGCTCTCTCCTGGGTCAGTGACAGAGACATAGTGTGGTCAGTCTGCTCTCCCCTGGGTCAGTGACACAGACACAGTGGGGTCAGTCTGCTCTCCCCTGGGTCAGTGACAGAGACACAGTGGGGTCAGTCTGCTCTCCCCTGGGTCAGTGACAGAGAGACAGTGCTCTCCTTCCCCCTTCCACTTGTCGATGGTGGTGATGATGTATCCATTTGGACACGCTGCTGGGCAGAGTCATGCTCTTGGAGAAAGTGAGGATTGCAGATGCTGGAGATCAGAGTCGACAATTGTAGTGCTGGAAAAGCACAGCCAATCAGGCAGCATCCGAGGAGCAGGAGAGTCGATGCTCCAATCACACGCTCTTCATCAGGAATGGGGGTGGGGGGGGTGCAAGGCAGGGGTGTGGGTGGGGGGAAGGTAGCTGGGAACGTAATAGGTAGATGGAGCTGGGGGTGATGATAACAGGTCGGAAAGGAGGGTGAACCAGACAGGTGGGAAGGAAGATGGAAAGGTCGGACAGTTCAAGAGGGCAGTGCTGAGTTGGATGGTTGGATCTGGGATAAGGTAGAGGAAGGTGAAATGAAGAAACTGGTGAAATCTACATTGATCCCGTGTGGTTGGAGAGTACCAAAGTGGAAGATGAGGCATTCTTCCTCCAGTAATCTGGTGGCTAGAGTTTGGCAGTGGAGGAGGACCAGGACTTGAATGTCCTTGGCAGAGTGGGAAAGGGAGTTAAGGTGTTCAGCTACAGAGTGGTGGGGCTGTTTAGTGTGTGCCTCCCAGAGATGTTCTCTGCAATATTCCGTAAGTGGGCGCCCTGTCTCGCTAATATAGAGGAGACCACAACGAGAGCAATAGACACAGTGGGTGATGTGTGTGGAAGTACAGGTAAATTTCTGCTGGATTTGGACGGATCCTTTGGGGCCGATATTGGAGGTGAGGGGGGAGGTGTGGGCGCAGGTTTTGCACTTCTTGCTGTGGCCAGGGAAGGTGCCGGGAGGGGAGGGTGGGTTGGTGGGTGTGTGTGAACCTAACAAGGGAGTCGCGGAGGGAATGGTCTCTGCGGAATGCAGAGAAGGGTGGGGAGGAAAATATATCCCTGATAGTGGGGTCTGTTTGTAGGTGGCAGAAATGGAAGAGGATGGTGCATTGTATCCGGAGGTTAGTGGAGTAGAAGGTGAGGACCAGGGGGGTCCTGTCCTTGTTGCGATTGGAGAGGTGGGGTTCAAGGGCGGAGGTGCAGGAAGTGGATGAGATGCATTGGAGGGTATCATCGACCACCTGGGAGGGGAAAGTGCAATCCTTGAAGAAGGAGGGCATCTGGGATGTTCAATGGTGGAATTGGTCCTCCTGGGAGAGTTTGGGCGGGGCTTTCTAAACAACAATGAAAATAGAAAGAAAGGTGACATTGATTCTGAATCAGAAAACATCAAGTTATTGAGAAAAGACAGACAAGAACAAGTCAGAGAACAAAGGAACACTAAACACTTAAACTGCATTTATTTCAATGCAAGGGGTCTCATGGGTAAGGCTGATGAACTCAGGGCATGTAAGGGAACATGGGCCTGGGATGTCATCGCTATTACAGCAACATGGCTGAGGTATGGAAAAGACTGGCAGCTCAGTGTTCTGGGATTTAGATGGTACAGGAAGGATAGAAAGAGGCAAGGTGGGAGAAGGACTGGCATTTTTGATTAAGGAAAATATTACTCTTGTAATTAGAGAAGGTATTTCTGAGGGATCATTTAGTGAAAATATATGAGTTGAAGTTAGAAATAAGAAAGAGATGATCACCTTGATGGGATTGTACTATCGGCTCCCTAATAGTCAGAGGGCAATTGAGAAGGAAATATGTAGAGATATTAAATATATGGAAGAATAATAAGGTTGCAATAGTAGGGAATTTTAATTTTCCAAGCATTGACTCAGACTGCTGTGGTGTTAAAAGTTTTGATGGTGAAGAATTTGTTAAAATGCAAGAACATTTTCTTTATCAAGATATAAATTTTCCTGTGATAAACAGATCAAAACTTGAACTTCTCCTGAGAAATAAGGCATGGCAAGTGACAAATGTGTTAGTCAGGGAACACTTTTGGACCAATGATCATAATCCTAGTCATGTTAAAATAGTTTTATAAATTGATAGCAATTAAAGTTCTTAACTGGAGTAAGGCAAATGGGTATGAAAGGATATGAAACAAGATCTTTCAAAAGTTGATTGGAGCAAAATGATCACAGGTAAAAGGATGACTGACAAGTGGGAGGCCTTCCAATGTGTGAGAACAAGAGTTCAGAAATATTCTGTTCCTGTCAGAGTGAAAGGCAAGGCTGGTAAGATTAGGGAACAATGGATGAATAAAGATCTTGAAGTTCAAGTCAAGAATCAAAAGCTGCTCATCTATTAGAGAGACAATAAGGATCAACTGAATGTCTTGAAGAGTATAAAGAGTGTAGGGACATTTTCCAGAAGGAAATGAGGAAGGCAAAGAAAAGATCGGAAATTGCTTTGGCAGATGAGGTAAAGATAATCCAAAGAGATTCAATAAATACACTAAGAGAGAGGGAGCAACTGGAGAGGGAGTAGAACCCCTGAAAGACCAATGAGGTTGTCTTTGTGTCGTACCTCAAGAGATGGGAGAGATCTAAATGAATATTTCGCATCAGTTTTTACTGTTGGGAAAGAAATGGAGGTGAGAGAGATCAGGGAAATAAATATTGATGGTTTGGAAACAGTTCACAGGAATGGAAGAGGAAGTGCTCGAGAACCGAAAAAAACATAAAGATAGATAAGCCTCCAGGACCTGATCAAGTGTGTCCCAGGACGTTGTGGGAAGTAAGGGAAAAATTGCAATGCCCCTAACAGAAATATTTGTTTCATCCATAAACATGGTGAAGAACTGGAGGACTGGGGTGTGGCTAATGTGGTGCCATTGTTTAAGAAGGGATGTGAGGAGAAGCCTGGGAACAATCGACCTGTGAGTCTGACCTTGGTGGTGGGTAAGTTTTTAGAGATAGGATTTACAGAGGTTGGAGAGGAAAGAATTGATGAGAGATGCTCAGTCTGGCTTTGTGCGAGGAAAATCATGTCTCACACTTGATTGGGTTTGTTTTTGGAAGTAACCAAAATGATTAATGAAGACAGAGTGTTGCATGTTGTTTGCTTGGCCTTTAGTAAAGTGAGATCAAATAGGATTCAGGGCGGGCTTGCCAATTGGACACAGAATCGCCCTGTTCTAGGAAGGACATTATTAAACTGGGGAGGGGTCAGTAAGGACTTACCAAGATGTTGTCAGGAATGGAGGGTTTGAGATACAGTAATGGGCTGCTGCATTGGAGGCTGAGGGGTGACCTTATTGATCTTTGAAAAACTATGAGGGGCATAAATAAGATGAATGACAGGGGTATTTTCCCTCGGGTAGGGGAGTTCAAACCTGGCGGGTATATTTTGAAGATGAGAGGGCAAAGATTTCAAAAGGGCTTGAGGGGCAAAGTTTTTAGGTGTTTATGTGTGGAATGAACTACCAGAGGAAGTGGTGGATGCAGGTACAGTTTCAATGTTGAAAATACCTTTGGATAAGTTCATGAATAGGAAAGGTTTAGAGGGATATGGGCCAAGTGCAGGCAGTTGGGAATAGTTTAGTTTTGGAACATAGTCAGTGTGGCCTGGTTGGTCCGAAGGGTCTGTCTCCGTGCTGGATGACTCGATGACTCCATGACATTACGGTACACAGTCAAAAGACAAGATAGTCTCTGCACATGCTCACTTTGTCCTCCAGAGCAGAGGCTGGGACACAGCAAGGGGAAGGGTATTGTTGATGGATGGAGATACTGAGGGGCTTTTATATGCAGTGGGTGTGAAATAGAGAAACTACAGAGGGGCAGTTCAGGGAGATGAAGCAGCACAGGGAAGGGCAAATGGACAGGGGTCATGGAGGGGGACAGGGGCTAAATTTGCGAAGGGTGGGAGGTTGTCCAATATTGAAGGGGGTGCAGTTTCAGGATTGAATAACAGAAATAGGGAAGGAAAGAAAGAGAAAGAAAGATAGAGAAAATGAGAGAAGAAGAAAGAGCAAGAGAGTGAAAAAGATTATAGATAAAGGTGGGAAGAAGAGGCAGGGGAGAAAAAATACAAAAGAAGAAGCTGTCAGTAACAGAGACAGTGAGAGAGAGAGAGGGAGGCAGAAAGATAGTGTGATCGAGAAAAGTTGAGAGGAAGAGAGAGATGTAGAGTGTACAGACAGAGAACAAGAGACAGAGGCAAAGAGAGAGACCGAGAGAGAGAAAAGAGGAAAAATCAGACAGATGCAAACAGGTGATAAGGAAAGCTATGGTGAGATTAAAGAGGTGATATTCCAAATTCTGATTGGTCTAAGCTCTCTCAATGGTCTCTCACACTCCATCTTTCCCATTTAGGACAGACTCTGTTCCAGGGGCTTGCTTTTGAGATTCAAACATTCCGTGCACTTTCACACACAGAGACAGACAGAAACAAACCGATACTCACTCCCTGCTCAGTGCACACGGTGAAAGGGACAATGGCTGCCAGAACCTGTTTGAAATATCCACAAGTCTCTCATTCAAATTGCCCTCTCTGCCAAAGTCCAGCTCATTCAGTCAGCTCCCAGCTCTCTCTACTCCAGGCATACCTCCCCCAGGGATGGAGCACAGCCAGAGTCATCTCAGTGGGATTACAGGGAGGGAGGGAGGGAGGTCGTGTGAGAGAAGGCAGCAGGGAAAGAGTTTCATCCAGTCTGCCTTTGTCTGCTCCTGCTTTGCATCTTATTATCTTGGAATAAAAGCCAAATATATTTTCAATCTGATCAAATTCCTTTGTCTTTGTGGTTTCCTATTGATCAATGTTAAAAATCTCAATTTGCGATTGCCAAGAATCTAACCCAGGTCACCTGCTTGGAAAGCAGCTACACTAACCACGATAGGACCATCACCGTGCACTTTACCACAACACAGTCCCCAAACATAGTTAAAACGACCTTTATCATGATAAATTAAACAGAGGTAATGTTGATTCACTGAAGGTGATGTTAGGTCAGGTGACAATAACTAATATGAAAAGGTAGATTTGTCGGAGCATCTGAAATCGGGGAGGGAGCTGGCTCATTGGGCAGGTGCATGGTGGGAGTTCCGAAATCCCTCTGGTTGGGTTTGGATTCCCCCGGCAATGCATCAGCTGGTTCAGAGAAAGGAACAAATAAAGAAACAGAATGATATCAGAGAAATAGTTTAGTCCAGCCTGCCTTTGTCTCCGCCTACTCTGCACTTTACTGTCTTGGAATGAAAGTCACATGAATTCACAAACTGATCAAATTCCTTTTCTCTTTGGGATTTCCTGATGATCAATGTGAAAATGTCAACGTGTGATTGCCAGGAATCAAAGTGAGGAACTGAATGAAAACAAAGTAAATTCCTGTTGAAAATAAATGTGCAATCAGAAGACAAGGAATCCTAACAGTATGTTCTTTCCTCTTTCTGACAGGAAACTCCTGGTGTGTTTTAATTTGCCCAGATGTGTAGCTCAGAGAATTCAGTAAGGAAGAGTGGACAGGAGCCTGTCGTTACATTTCCCTCTCTGGCCTGCAGTGAACGATTACACCTTCCTCCACATCATTTATTTTTCTATCCTCTTCACTCACTGAGAACGGATTACTTGGAATGAATGTAGCTTTTGTGTATATTTGGTTTTGCTTTTGTTGTCCCACTTCCGACTAATTGTTGCTGATTACTAACAGCACTTTACACTGACTTTACCCCTCCAGTCTCTGTCATTTTGCCCCTCAGATGGAGTCAGTCCTTGCCCATGAGGAAAGGAGTGTTATCATGTTGCTGCTCCTCCTTCTCCTTTCGGTCCATTCCTCACGTGGACTCCTCGTTCCGTTATCTGCTGCATCCAACGTTGGCTCTCAGTTACTTGGATTGATTCACCAATTGAATTATTGTTCTAACTGGATATGTCACGGCATACTTTAACTGGTCTCTGAAATGTTTCTGTGTCACCACATAAATAAGGGCATTTGTGCAGCAATTTAAGTTCCTCAGCATGTATCCAATCTGTACAAAGAGACCAAAAGAAACATAATCCAAGGAATAACCAGCCTTAAAGAAACATAAAATATGCAACAACCAGAGAAGTATGAAGCTGGCAGATATGGCAAAGAGTAAAATCACAGAATTCTTCCTGCTCTCTACCTCTGGATCATTCTCTGTTTTTCTCTGACCTCTCAGTTCCTTCCGCACCTTAATAGCCTCGAAGATATGTCTGACAGTCAGAATGTTGATTAAGAGAATAAAAGTGAATGGGAACAGTGGTGTTAAAAAAGTCTCAAAATATTTAAAACTGATCCACCGAGGGTCATATTCATAACTGTACGTGATATAACAGAGAAATGGTACATTGTTGATCATTTTTCCAGGTCTATACACAAAGACATTTGGAATGTTCTTTAACCAAAAGAAGATGCAGATTGTTGTTAGAACCCTGGTTGCAGTTTTCCCTGTGCAATACTTAGTTTTCATCTCATGTAAACAAATGGCAACAAATCGATCAAAGGAAAAAGCAATGGTGAACCACACAGAACAATCAATGCTCCAGCGGCTGAGGGCATAGATAACACCACAAACAGGAGTGATTTGCAGGAAACACAGTGGATAATAATAACGTCGAAATCGGTGAAGGATGATGTAAAAAACAATGAACAATAGATCTGACGTTGTCATGGCCACCAGATAGAGAGTGCTGCACACAGAAAGACCACATTTGCCCCGAACTAAAATTAGAATCACCACTAGACTAACTGTAAGAGAAAGGAAAAAAGGACGTAAAGTTAATAATCAAAGATTCTCTGTGCCTGAGCCCAGACTGTAAGTAATGATACAAAGATAATTGTTGTTCCATGTCATATGAACCACAAAAACAAACTCTCTCCAAATGAATCATTTGCATTTTTAAAGGACATAGGGAAGAACATGAGCAGCAGATTACTCACAGAAACACAGTCACATCCTCAAGGTGGTTTTGGGTCAGCAGCAGTCGATTTCACCTGCTTTCCAGGTTACTCTAACTGGCTGGCATTTCTCATAAGCTCATAGCATCTACACAAAGACACCTGGGATCAGCAAAACACAGAATAGCAGGCACCTAATGTGGACATTGATCGCAAAATTACTGTATTGGGTTTTGGAGTCTCCACAGTTTAGTTTTCCTTCAGAATTCTATATCCCCACTGTATGAACTACAGGACAGGGTATTTAATCAGTCCACAGTATCCCAGAATGAATGGCCTCTACAATATGGATGAATAAATGATAGGGCATTGAATCCGTCCCTCGTGAACATCCTGACAATCTGAACCATGAAGATATTCAGTAGTAAATCCAATCACCATGTCCCAGGTTGGATACTCACCACAATCAGAAAGCCTTCAACATTTGACCCGACCTCCCTCATCTGTACAGGATGGCACAGCACAGTCCTCAGCAAAAAAATCTGAATCCCCACAACATTGGTCACGGTATCGCTCTGGTTTAGAAAGGAGATGCTTTATCTGGGATGAAGCAAAGCTTCCTGCCTGATGTCCAGGTTCATGCTCCCAAGCTCCTCTCCTCATCCCTCTCCTTGTGAATGGAGATTCCCCCTCGCAGATTGGGAGCACACCCTGGGGTGAGAAAACCCCACAGGTTACCCAGCATTCTCCATGGAGATCACGAGAATTGTACCACAGCTTGGCAATGCAGCCTAATAAATATTGATTGAAATTGATAGCCAAAGACAAAATAATAATCCCAAATGAACGCACCTTCGTGCAGACCATTATTGATGTGGAACATCAACGGAAAACAGCAATGAAGGTCAACGTGGGAAACGTCCTGTTGGATAAAGTTGTTTGATCTCTGTGGGAGTGCAGCTGCCTCAATACTCCAGATCTTAGTGTTTGTCCTGTTAGACACTGTACCACGGCATTGTGCATCATTTTACAAATTACACACTCACACGTCTTTTTGACAATTCAGTAACTCAACAATACACATCATAATTGGAACCCTGATCTCAACACCCCAACCAGTCATCTGTCCTCATAAATATCACACCTCCACACATCCACTGACTGATGAAAACACACAAGATGGACAAACCCATCCGTGCTCACCATCAGTTATCACTCCGAATAACCTGAGTTAATAGAGTGTGGTGCTAGAAAAAGTACAACAGGTCAGGCAGCATCCCAGGAGCAAGAGAGTCGATGTTTCGGGCATGACTCTCCCCACCTGCCCACGATGGTATGGCACTGCCCTCACACAAATAAAATCTGAATCTATACAACATTGGTCATTGCAACTGCTCTGAAGAAGTGTCCTGCCTGAAACCTTGACCCTCTTGGTCCTTGGATGTTGCCTGACCTGCTGTGCCTTTTCCAGCACCACGCTCTATTAGCATGTCCCCATTGTCTCCTCATCCCTAATGACCTGCTGGACCCACCCATTGTCCTGTTGTATCTGGGCTCCCATTTGGAGCGTGCTGCCTGAGCAAGATCCACCAACACAATCCCTTTCCATCAAGGAATGGGAAACACCAGGTGTCACTGCGAGGTGAGTTGTTACAAAACCCATCTGACCGATAGCAGGCTGTGCACAACCACAGAGAGAGGGTGGTCTTCCGAAACCCTTTCTAGACCAGCCAGAACTGGTGTTCTGCCAAACCCCATCAATGTGGCCTCAGTGTAAACCCATTCTGCACAGTATAGGGAAACACACAATGCTGCACATTACTGAGGAGCCCCCGAACTGACAAACTATTCACTTTAAACTCAGTCAGTGAGGACACTATAGTCTGACAGTGGGATTTGCCTTGCTAAATGGAAATATAATAGTTATCAGTTGTCTATAGAAATGAGGATGATTCAATGCAGAGGTTTATATTAGTTAAGTTGTTCCAAGACTTACCAGGAACACCAGTGACAGCGATGATGGTCTCGTACACTCTGTCGATCTTTTCCCTGAGAAGAAGCATTTCGTTGTTTATGACACAACCTGCTGCCGGCTATGTGTCAGAATTGGAGAATTCTCTCGGAGATGGAGCTGACACAGTTCCAGAGACTTTGTTTTATATTGTGTGGTATCTCCACTGGGAAACTGTGATTACATCTTCAACTGTTTTATTATCATTTTGAACAAACAAGTTACGACAACAGGTTTATTTTAATGATGTGATAGCATTGAGATTTATGTCTGTATTTGAATGCCCCAAAGAATTCATAATAATACTTGCAATATTTCACTCACTATCAATCCCATCAATATCTCAATATCTTTTGATATTCTTTTCAGTGATGACCTTCATTCTGCTGAGGTTATTCAGTCATTCAATACCTCATGTTGGAGAGCTCCTTGAGAGCTGTTCTACTGCACACTGTTAGCCCACTGCTTTCCTCGGTCATTCAGTTATGCGACTGAGTTGGGAAATTCTCTCTGTGAGTGAGCATTCTAATACTGAACCTGAAGCTGATACTGACCACACCTCCAGCTGGAACTTCTGATAGGTCACATTTTCTCAAAACAAGCACAAAAATAATCAGAACTTAAAATTCAAAATCAGAGAATGATGGCATCATACAGGACAGAGATGGTTCTTCACTCAATCGAGTTGGTATCTCTAAAACCACACTCAAAGCTACACAGGGCTGAAAACGAGAATCCAGAGACAGGATGTCCCTGTTAGGGTGAAAGGCAAGGCTGGGAGGTGTGGGCAAATGCTGGATGACTGGAGAAATTGAGATTTTGGTCAAGAAAAAGAAAGAGGTTTATGTCAGGTTTGGTCAGCAGAGATCAAGTGAATCGTGAGAAGGCATATACTTAAGGCATATACTTAAGAGGGAAATCAGGAGGGCCGAAAGGGGCCATGAGACAGCATTGGCAAATAAGGTGAAGGAGAATCCAAAGGGATTCTATAAATACATGAAGGACAACAGAGTAAATGGGGGAGAATAGGGCCCCTCAAAGATCAGTAAGGCAACCTATGTGTGCCCACAGGAGATTGGGGAGATACTAAACAAATAGTTTGCATCATTGTTTACTGTGGAGAAGGACATGGAAGATATAGAATGTGGGGAAAGAGATGGTGACATCTTGAAAAATGTTCAGATTACAGAGGAGGAGGTGCTGGACATCTTAAGATGCATAGAGGTGGTTAAATCCCCAGGATGTGATCAGGTGTACCCGAGAACTCTGTGGGAAGCTCGTGAAGTGATTGCTGGGCTCCGTGCTGAGATATTTGTATCATCGATAGTCACAGGTGAGTTATCGGAAAACTGAGGCTTGTCTAATGTAGTGGCATTATTTAAGAAAGATGGGAAGGAAAAGCCAGGGAACTATAGACTGGTGAGCCCGATCAGTGATGGGCAGGTTGTTGGAGGGAATCCTAAGGGACAGGATGTACATGTATTTGGAAAGAAAGGACTCTTTAGGGACAGTCAGCATGGCTTTGTGCCTATGAAGAGGATTGATGAGGGCAGAGCAGTGGCTGTGATCTACATGGACTTCAGTAAGGCATTCGACAAGGTTCCTCACGGTGGGCTGGTTAGCAAGGTTAGATCTCATTGAATTCAGGGAACACCAGCCATTTTGTTACAGTACTAGCTCAACGATAGAAGACAGAGGGTGGTGGTGGAGGGTTGTTTTTCTGACTGGAAGCTTGTGATCAGTGAAGTGCCACTGGTGCTGTGTCCTTTGCTTTTCATCATTTATATAAATGATTTAGATGTGAACACAGGACGTATAGTTTGCAAGTCTGCAGATGACATCAAAATTGGAGGTTACTTCAGAATACACAGAATCTTGTTCAGATGGGTCAATGGGCCATGGAATGACAGATGGAGTTTAATTTAGATAAATGTGAGGTGCTACATTTAGGAAAGACAAATCAGAGCACGACTTATGCACTCTTGGTAAGGTCTTGGGGAGTATTGCTGAACAAAGAGACCTTAGAGTGCAGTTCCTTGAAAGTGGAGTCGCATGTAGATAGGATAGTGAAGAAGGTGTTTGGTATGCTTTCCTTTATTGGTCAGAGTATTGAGTATCATAGTTGGGAGGTCATGTTACGGCTGTACATGACATTGGTTAGGCCACTTTTGGAATACTGTGTGCAAATCTGGTCTCCCTCCTATCGGAAGGATGTTGGGAAACTTGAAAGGATTCAGAAAAGATTTACAAGGATGTTGCCAGGGTTGGAGGACTTGAGCTACAGGGAGAGGCTGAATAGGCTGAGGTTGTTTTCCCTGGAGCTTGGAGGTTGAGGGGTGACCTTATAGAGGCTTATAAAATTATGAGGGGCATGGATAGGATAAATAGACAAGGATTTTTCCTGGGGTTGGGGGAGAAATTTTAAAGAGACCTTTACGCAGAGGGTGGTGCGTGTATGGAATGAGCTGCCAGAGGAAGTGGTGGAAGCTGGTACAATTGCAACATTTAAAAGGCTTAAAAATGTGTTGCTGGAAAAGCGCAGCAGGTCAGGCAGCATCAAAGGAGAAGGAGAATTGACGTTTCAGGCAGAAGCCCTTCTTCAGGAATGCCTGAAACATCAATTCTCCTTCTCCTTTGATGCTGCCTGACCTGCTGCGCTTTTCCAGCAACACATTTTCAAGCTCTAATCCCCAGCATCTGCAGTCCTCACTTTCTCCAACATTTAAAAGGCATCTGGATGGCGATATGAACAGTAAGAGTTTGGAGGGATATGGGCCAAGTGCAGGCAAATGAGACGAGATTATTGAGGCTATCTGAATGAGATGGACCGAAGGGTCTCCTTCTGTGTTGGACATCTTTCTGATTCTCTCTCTCTCTCTCTCTCTCTCACACACACACACACACACACACACACGCACACACACACACACGCACACACACACACACATACACACACACATACACACACACACACACAATACACATGACACACATGTAAATAATGTTTCTGCCTTTCTATGTAATAACTTCCTTTCCATGGGAAAACAACTCACTCTGCTCATCGATAGGTCCTTCAAACTTAGGACTGAGCGAATTCACAAACCGATCTCAAATGGGGTGATGTCACAACAGTTCAGATAAGATTCAAGTTCATGGAGTTGACAGCCATCACTCAGTCTGTGTGTGTTCCCATTTTCTTGAGAACAAATAGAGACAAAATAATATTACACTCCATGAGAAATAATAAAACTTAAACATTTATTTCATAACTGGGACAAAAATGTCAAGTTGGATTCTGAATCAGCCAGGAGGCCAGCCATTGAACTGGCTCATATTCAGATACTTCCCAACTCTTATTGTGGACCCGGGTCAAATCCTATCAATGACAGATGTCAGAAATTCACTTTAATAATCATGTGGAATTACGACTCTAATGTTGACCACAAAACCCTTGTCAATTGTTGTTAACACCCATCTGGTTCTCTAATGCCCTTTAGGGATTAGGGCTGTCCTTGTCTTGTTTGGGCTCCATGTGACTCCAGACCCACAGCAATTGGTGCGGTTGGTGGAGGTCAGCCATCTAAGCTCCAGGCCCTCACAGCAGGAGGTCCTCAAGATTGTGTCCTAGCCCTAACTATCTTTCGTGACTGTATAACTGACCTTCCCTCAGGCAGAATGTCATGAGTCCGAGGGTTCGCTAATACTCACACAATGTTCAGCAGCATTCTTCCCTCCTCAGATACTGAAGCACTCCATGTGGCTCTGCAGCAATATCCTGGCAACTTCAGCTCCTCGGAAACGGTGTTAGGGAAGTGGAGCCGGAGGTGGATGAACTTCAGATCATTCGGGAGGCTGAGAGAGTAATTGAGAGGAGTTACAGAGAAGTAGTCACACCGCAATCAGGTAGAGGGGAAAGGTAGATGGATAACAGTCAGGAAACAGAAAGGGAACCAGCAGATAGTGCAGGGACCCCCTGTGGCCGTTCCCCTCAATAACAAGTACACTGTTATGGATACTGTTGCGGTGGGGGACGATTTACCAGGGGTAAGCCATGGGGTACAGATATCAGGCAGAGAGTCTGTCCCTGTTGCTCAGAAGGGAAGGGGAAAGATGAGCAGAGCATGAGTCATTGGGGACTCCATAGTTAGGGGGACAGATAGAAGGTTCTATGGGAACAAGAGACTCACGATTGATGTTTTGCCTCCCAGGTCCCAGTGTTCATGATATCTCTGATCGTGTTTTCGGGATCCTTAAGGGGGAGGGCGAGCAGCCCCAAGTTGTATTTCACATAGGCACCAACGACATAGGTAGGAAATGGGATGGGGATTTAAGGCAGAAATTCAGGGAGTTAGGGTGGAAGCTGAGTGCTAAAACAAACAGAGATGTTAGGTCAGGTTTGTTACCCATGTCACATGCTCACAAGGCGAGGAATAGGGAGACAGAGCAGTGGCTACAGGGATGTTATAGGACGGAGGTCTCAGATACCTGGATAATTGGGGTAGGTGGGACATCTACAAAACAGCATTGTCTACACCTGAACCAGAGGAGATCCAATATCCTTGGGGTGCAATTTGCTTTTGTGCTTCATGAATGTTTAAGCTAATTCAGCAAGGGATAAGAACCTGAATTGTAGCTCCAGTGGAAAGGAGGTGGAGAGTAGTGAGGTCAGAAATAAGGTTTCAAGGTTGTAGGAGTGTCTTGGCAGGAAGGAAGGTGGTGTGAAGTGTGTCTACTTCAACACCAGGAGCATCCAGAATAAGGTGGGTGAAGTTGCAGCATGGGTTGGTACCTGGGACTTCAATGTTGTGGCCATTTCAGCGACATGGATCGAGCAGGGACAGAAATAATTGTTTCAGGTTCTGGGGTTTAGATGTTTCAGTAGGAACAGAGAAGATGATAAAAGAGGGGGAAGTGGGACATTGTTAGACAAGGACAGTATTATGGTGACAGAAAGGACGTTTGATAAGGACTCGTCTACTGGAGATAGAATGGGCTGAGGTTAGAAACAGGAAAGGAGAGATCATCCTGTCGGGGGTTTTGTATAGCCTTCTGAAAAGTTCCAGAGATGTAGGGGAAAGGATTGCAAAGATGATTCTGGATAGGAGAGAAAGGAACAGGGTCATGGCTATGGGGGTTGAAAATGTGTTGCTGGAAAAGCGCAGCAGGTCAGGCAGCATCCAAGGAACAGGAGAATTGACGTTTCGGGCATAAGCCCTTCCTAAAGAAGGGCTTATGCCCGAAATGTTGATTCTCCTGTTCCTTGGATGCTGACTGACCTGCTGCGCTTTTCCAGCAACACATTTTCAGCTCTGATCTCCAGCATCTGCAGTCCTCACTTTCTCCTAGTGGCTATGGGGGCCTTTAACTTTCCAAATATTGACTGGAAATGCATACTTTAGATTTGTCAGTTTTTGTCCAATGTGTACAGGAGCTTTTGCTGACACAGTATGCAGACAGGCTGACAAGGTGCAAGGCCACATTGGATTTGGTACTGGGTAATGAACCAGGCTTGATGTTAGATTTAGAGGTAGGTGAGCACTTTGGTGATAGTGACCACAATTCAGTTACATTCACTTCAGTGATGGAAGTGGAAAAGTATATCCTGCCGGGCAAGAGATGTAGTTGGGGGAAAGGCAATTATGATGCGATTAGGCAAGAGTTAAGATGCATAGGATGGGAAGGAAACTGCAGGGGATGGGCACAATTGAAATGTGGAGCTTGTTCAAGGAACAGCTACTGTATGTCCTTGATCAGTATGTACCTGTCAGGCTGGGAGGGAGTGGTTGAGCGAGGGAACCGTGGTTAACTAAAGAAGTTGAATCTCTTGTCAAAGGGAAGAAGAAGGCTTAAGATGAGACGTGAAGGCTCAATTAGGGTCCTTGAGATTTACAAGTCAACCAGTAAGGAGCTAAAGACAGAGCTAAGAAGAGCCAGGAGGGAACATGAGAAGTCTTTGACAGGTAGGATCAAGGAAACCCTAAATCTTTTGAGAGTTATGTCAGGAATAAAAGAATGACTCGAGAAAGATTAGGACCAGTCAAGGACAGTAATGGGAATTTGTGCATGGAGTCCAAGGAGATAGGAGAGGTAAAAAATGAATATTTTTCATCAGTATTCAGACAGGAAAAAGGCAATGTTATCAAGGAGAATACTGAGATGCAGACTATTAGACAAGACAGGATTGAGGTTCATAAGGAGGAAGTGTTCCCAATTCTGGAAAGTGTGATAATAGATACGTCCGCTGGGTCACATGGGATATATCCGAGGACTCTCTGGGAAACCAGGGAGGAGATTGCAGTGCCTTTGGTTTTGACCTTTATGTCATCATTTTCTTCAGGAATAGTGCCAGAAGACTGGATGGGAGTAAATGTTGTCCCCTTGTTCAAGAAGGGGAGTAGAGACAACCCTGGTAATTATAGGCCAGTGAGCCTTACTTCAATTGTGGGAAAAGCGTTGGCAAAGATTATAAGAGTTAGGATTTATAATCATCCAGAAAGGACAAAGTTGATGAGGGATAGTCAACATGGTTTTGTGAAGGGTAGGTTGTGCCTCACTAACCTACTTGAGTTCTTTGAGAAGGTGACCAAACAGGTGGATGAGGGTAAGGTGGTCGATGCGGTATATATGGATTTCAGTCAGGCGTTTGATAAGGATCTCCACGGTAGGCTATTGCACTAAATACAAAGGCATGGGTTTGAGGGTGATTTAGCGGTTTGGATCAGAAATTCACTAGCTGTAAGAAGGCAGAGGGTGGTGGTTGATGGGAAATATTTATCCTGGAGTTCAGTGACTAGTGGTACCGCAAGGATCTGTTTTGGGGCTACTGCTATTTGTCATTTAAATAAATGACATGGATGAGTGTGTAGTACGATGGGTTCATTAAATTTGTGGATACCATTAAAGTCGATGGAGTTTTGGACAGTGTTGAAGGGCGCGGCAGGTTAGAAACGGACATAGATAAGCTGCAGAGCCGGGCTAAGTGATGGCAAATGGAATTTAATGCAGAAAAGTGTGAGGTGATTCACTTTGGAAGGTGCAACAGGAATACAGAGTGCTGGATTAATGGGAAGATTCATTGAACAGATTCTAGATGAGCAGAGAGATCTCGGTGTCCATGTACATAGATCCCTGAAAGTTGCCACCCAGGCTGATAAGTTGTTAAGAAGACATACAGTGCATTAGCTTTTATTGGGAGAGGGATTGGGTTTTGGAGCCATGTTGCAGCTGTAGAAAACTCTGGTGCGGCCGCACTTGGAGTATTGCATACAGTTCTGGTCACCGCATTGTAGGAAGGGTGTGGAAGCATGGGAAAGGATGCAGCGGAGATTTCCCAGGATGTTGCCTGGTATGGAGAGAAGGTCTTATGAGGAAAGGCTGAGGGACTTGAGGCTGTTTTTGTTACAGAGAAGAAGGTTGAGAGATGACTTAATACAGACATACAAGATGATCAGTGGATTAGATAAAAGAAGTTACTGCAGATGCTGGAATCTGAAACCAAAAGAGAAAATGCTGGAAAATCTCAGCAGGTCTGGCAGCATCTGTAAGGAGAGAAAAGAGCTGATGTTTCGAGTCTATCTGAGTCAGGCCTGCTGAGTTTCTCCAACATTTTCTCTTTTATGATGAAGTAACCAGTTTGATTGGCAGCACATCTACAAACATTCAGTCTATCCAACACGTAGACAGCACCTTCAACATCCATGACCATTACCTTCCTAAAGACAAAGGTAGTAGATGCATGAGAACACCATGACCTGCATGTTCCCTTCCAAGCCACTCACTATCCTGTCTTGGATCTATATTCCTTTAGTAAAGTCCCATCCGACCATAGGGCTGATCTCTCTGAGACATGACTGGTCGTGTGTTTAACCTGGATCACCATGCCTCAGGGAAGCGGGGGGTTGAGAAGTGGGACTTTTATTGTGATCCCAACCAGCATGGTTTGGAGGAGCTGGTATTGGTCTGGGGGGGGGGGCAAGGTTAAAAATCACACAACACCAGGTTGTAGTCCAACAGGTTTATTTGGAAGCACTAGCTTTTGAAGCACTGATGAAGAAGCAGCACTTCATAAGTTAGTGCTTCCAAATAAACTTGGACTATAACCTGGTGTTGTGTGATTTTTAACTTCAACCAGTGTGGGAATTGAACCTGTGCTATTAATGTAGAACATTGAACAGGAAAGCACAGGACAGGCCCTTCAGCCCTCAATGTTATGCTGATCGTTTATGCTCCTCGAAGATCAAAGGAACCTCCATACCTGTCATTGTTCCACCTTCCAAGTACTTATCCAATAGTCGTTTAAATGTCCCTCATGATTCTCACATTACTCCCCCTGCTGGCAGTGCATTCCACACACCCACCACTCTCTGTGTGAAGAACCTACCTCTGACATCCCCCAAACCTTCCTCCAATCACCTTAAAACTTGTGTCCCCTTGTGATAGCCATTTCCAGCCTGGGAAAACGTCTCTGACTATTCACTTTATCTATGCCTCTGATCATCTTGGACACCTCTCTCAAGTCACCTCACATCTGTCTTCACTCCAATAAGAAAAGTCTGAGTTTTCTCAAATTATCTTCATAAGACATGCCCTCCATTCCAGACAGCATCCTAGTAAATCTCCACTGCACCCTCTCTAAAGCTTCCACATCCTTCCTATAATGAGGTGACCAGAACTGAATACAATATTCCAAGTGTTGTCGAACCAGGGCACGATAGAGCTGCAGCATACCCTCACAGCTCGTAAACTCAATCCACCTGTGAATGAAAGCAAACACACCATACACCTTCTGAACAACCCAATCAAATTTGGTGGCAACCTTGAGGGATCGATGGACATGGGCCCCAAATCCTTCTGTTCCTCCACACTGCCAAGAATCCTGCCTTTAACCCTGTATTAACCCAATTAAATGCAACCTTCCAAAATTAATCATTTCACACTTCTCCAGGTTGAACTCCATCTGACACCTCTGTATCCTGTCAATGTCCCGTTGTTACCCACAACAGTCCTCCACACTATTTACCACTCCACCAACCTTCATGTCATCGGCAAACTTATTAACCCCTCCCTTCCACTTCCTCCTCCAGGTCAGTAATAAAAATCACAAAGAGCAGAGGTCCCAGATCCCTGCAGAACATCACTGGTCACCAAGCTCCAGGCTTTACATCCAATATTTCGTGATGAAGGGATTTTGCCTGAAACGTCAATTTTCCTGCTTCTCAGATGATGCCTGACCTGCTGTGCTTTTCCAGCACAACTCTAATCTAGACTCAGATCTCCAGCATCGGCAGATCTCACTTTCACCTCTCCAATACTTTCCATCCACCACCACTCTCTGCCTTCTATGGGCCAGCCAATTTTGTATCCAGGCAGCCAAGATTCCCTGTATCCCATGCCTCCTTACTTTCTGATTGAGCTGAGCACAGGGAACCTTCTCAAACACGTTGCTAAAATCCATGTACACCACACCCATTGCTCTGTCTTCATCAATGTATTTTGTCACATCCTCAAAGAATTCATAAGGTTTGTGAAGCATGACCTGCCCTTCACAAAGCCATGTGACTATCTCTAATCAAGCTATGGTTTTCCAAGTAATCAGAAATCCTGTCTCTCTGAATCCTCTCCAATAATTGCTGACCACAGATTGGTTTATAGTTCTCAGGGTTATCCCTATTGCCTTTCTTGAACAAGGGAATAACATTTGCCAACCTTCAATCATTTGGCACTACTCCAGTCGACAGTGAGGATGCAATTGTCATCGTCAAAGGCGCAGCAATCTCTTCCCTCACTTCCTGTAGTATCCCAGGCTATATCCCGTCTGGCACAGGGGACTTATGTATCCTTACATTTTTCAAACTTTTCAGCACATCCTCTGAAGAAACATTTCGAGCATAAACTGTTTGAGCAGACCAGCCTGTTTCACGCTGTCCTCACAAATGTCAAGGTCCCTCTCCGCAGTGAATAATGAAGCAAATTATCAAGACCAGGCTCAGGGTGATCTGTCTGAGAAGAGTTCCCATCACCTGTCCTGTGGGGAATGGCTCACTGCCATCAATTCAACCCCTCACTTTCCACATGGAAATATTGTCTTCATCTCAATCTGAATGTACACAATACAAATCATACCTGAGTATATTTGGTAAATGACTATAAGTAATGTAACCAAATTGATTCCCTGGGGTTTGAGATTAGAATGAGAATTAGATTTTATTGTCACGTGTACTCAAGTATAGGAATACATGAGGACAGTGAAAAGTGCACACAGACACCATTCTCCACCACCATCTGCAACAAGATAGATTCCCTTCCATTACCTTGGTCATACACCAGTCAGAATCTGTCAGCTCCTAAAGAAATCATCCACTCTGATGGAGAATGGGGTAACTGCTATCCAGCCAGTGAATGACCTTTACTGTCTGAATCCTGAACCTGTTGCTGTTCCTGGTGATTCATGGTTCAGCCCCAGTGTATTGGAAGGTAGCGGGTGGAAGCCCTACATTAAAAAAGGGAGACAGAAAGCAGGAAGCACAGGCCGGTGAGCTTAACATGTCACAGGGAAACTGCTGGAAGGTATTATTCAACCAGATACAGCAGGTCACATTGATCAGTTGAAGATAATCAGGCAGAGTCGACATTGTTGTGTGTGTCCATTGAATTTCTTTGAGGATGTAACATGTGTCATTGATAAAGGGGACTGCCCTGAGCTAAGCTTTTGTCCAATAAAATGAACCACAAATGTCATGGCAGGAGGTATAGGCTCACAGTTTGTGGGTGTGTGTGTGTGTGTGGGGGGGGGATGGGGGGTGGGGGGGAATGATTACACGGGAGCACGGGAGCACTGTGGTTTATTGAAATGGAAAGCAATGGGAAGCAGCACTTACATATCCGATAGTGTTGGGGCTTGAAGCAGGACTTACATATCCGATAGTGCTGGGGCTCGAAGCAGCATTTAGATATCCGATAGTGCTGGGGCTTGAAGCAGCACTTACATATCCGATAGTGCTGGGGCTCGAAGCAGCACTTAGATATCCGATAGTGCTGGGGCTTGAAGCAGCACTTACATATCCGATAGTGTTGGGGCTCGAAGCAGCACTGACGTATCCGATAGTGTAGGGGCATGAAGCAGCACTTACATATCCGATAGTGTTGGGGCTTGAAGCAGCACTTACATGTCCGATAGTGTTGGGGCTCGAAGCAGCACTTACATATACGATAGTGCTGGGGCTTGAAGCAGCACTTACATAACCGATCGTGTTGGGGCTTGAAGCATCACTTACATATCCGATAGTGCTGCGGCTCGAAGCAGCACTTACATAAACGATAGTGCTGGGGCTTGAAGCAGCACTTACATATCCGATCGTGTTGGGGCTTGAAGCATCACTTACATATCCGATAGTGCTGCGGCTCGAAGCATCACTTACTTATCCGATAGTGCTGGGGGTTGAAGTAGCACTTACATATCCAACAGTTTTGGGGTTCGAAGGAGCACTAACAAATCCGATAGTGTTGGGGCTTGAAGCCGCACTTACATATCGGATAGTGCAGGGGCTTGAAGCAGCACTTACATATCCGATAGTGTTGGGGCTTGAAGCAGCACTTACATATCCGATAGTGTTGGGGATTGAAGCAGCACTTACATATCCGATTGTGCTGGGGCTTGAAGCAGCACTTACATATCCGATAGTGTTGGAGTTTGAAACAGCACTTACATATCCGATTGTGCTGGGGCTTGAAGCAGCACTTACATATCCGACAGTGTTGGGACTTACAGCAGCACTTACATATCCGATAGTGTTAGGGCTTGAAGCAGCACTTACATATCCGATAGTGCTGGGACTCAAAGCAGCACTGAAATATACGATAGTGCTGGGGCTTGAAGCAGCACTTACATATCCGATAGTGTTGGGGCATGAAGAAGCAGTAACATATCCGATCGTGCTGGGGCTCGAAGCAGCACTGACATATCCGACAGTGTTGGGGCTTGAAGCAGCACTTACATATCCAATAGTGATGGGGCTTGAAGCAGCACTGACATCTCCGATAGTGTTGGGGCTCGAAGCAGCACTTACATATCCAATAGTGTTGGGGTTCGAAGCAGCACTTACATATCCGATAGTGCTGGGGCTTGAAGCAGCACTTACATATCCGATAGTGTTGGGGCTTGAAGCAGCACTGACATATCCAATAGTGTTGGGGCTTGAAGCAGTACTTACATATCCGATAGTGTTGGGGTTCGAAGCAGCACTTACATATCCGATAGTGCTGGGGCTCGAAGCAGCACTTACATATCCGACAGTTTTGGGGTTCGAAGGAGCACGAACAAATCCGATAGTGTTGGGGCTTGAAGCCGCACTTACATATCGGATAGTGCAGGGGCTTGAAGCAGCACTTACATATCCGATAGTGTTGGGGCTTGAAGCAGCACTTACATATCCAATAGTGCTGGGGTTTGAAGCAGCACTTTCATATCCGATAGTGTTGGGGATTGAAGCAGCACTTACATATCCGATAGTGTTGGGGTTTGAAGCAGCACTTACATATCCGATTGTCCTGGGGCTTGAAGCAGCACTTACATATCCGACAGTGTTGGGCCTTTAAGCAGCACTTACATATCCGATAGTGTGAGGGCTTGAAGCAGCACTTACATATCCGATAGTTTTGGGGTTCGAAGGAGCACTTACATATCCGATAGTGTTGGGGCATGAAGCCGCACTTACATATCCGATAGTGCTGGGGCCTGAAGCAGCACTTACATATCGGATAGTGCAGGGGCTTGAAGCAGCACTGACGTATCCGAAAGTGCTGGGGCTCGAAGCAGCATTTACATATCCGATAGTGCTGGGGCTCAAAGCAGCACTGAAATATACGATAGTGCTGGGATTTGAAGCAGCACTTACATATCCGATAGTGTTGGGGCTTGAAGAAGCACTAACATATCCGATAGTGCTGGGGCTCGAAGCAGAACTAACATATCCGATAATGCTGGGGCTTGAAGCAGCACTTACATATCCGACAGTGTTGTGCCTTGAAGCAGCATTTACATATCCGATAGTGTTGGGGCTTGAAGCAGCACTGACATATCTGATAGTGCTGGGGCTCAAAGCAGCACTGACATATCCGACAGTGTTGGGGCTTGAAGCAGCACTTACATATCCAATAGTGATGGGGCTTGAAGCAGCACTGACATATCCGATAGTGTTGGGGCTCGAAGCAGCACTTACGTATCCAATAGTGTTGGGGCTCGAAGCAGCACTTACATATCCGATAGTGCTGGGGCTTGAAGCAGCACTTACATATCCGATAGTGTTGGGGCTTGAAGCAGCACTGACATATCCAATAGTGCTGGGGCTCGAAGCAGCACTTACATATCCGATAGTGTTGTGGCTCGAAGCAGCACTTACATATCCGATAGTGTTGGGGTTCGAAGCAGCACTTACATATCCGATAGTGCTGGGGCTCGAAGCAGCACTTACATATCCGATAGTGCTGGGGCTTGAAGCAGCACTGACAGATCCGATACTTTTGGGGTTCGAAGGAGCACTTACATATCCGATAGTGTTTGGGGCTTGAAGGAGCACTTACATATCGGATAGTGCAGGGGCTTGAAGCAGCACTTACATATCCGATAGTGCTGGGGCTTGAAGCAGCATTTACATCTCCGATAGTGTTGGGGCATGAAGCAGCACTTACATATCCAATAGTGCTGGGGCTTGAAGCAGCACTTTCATATCCGATAGTGTTGGGTCTTGAAGCAGCACTTACATATCTGATAGCGCTATGGCTCGAAGCAGCACTTACATATCCGATAGTGTTGGCTCTCGAAGCAGCACTTACATATCCGATCGTGCTGGGGCTCAAAGCAGCACTTACATATCCGATAGTGCTGGGGCTTGAAGCAGCACTTACATATCCAATAGTGGTGGGACTCGAAGCAGCACTTACATATCCAATAGTGTTGGGACTCGAAGCAGCACTTACATATCCAATAGTGTTTGGGTTCGAAGAAACACTTACATATCCGATAGTGTTCGGGCTGAAAGCAGCACTTACATATCCGATAGTGTTGTGCCTTGAAACAGCACTTACATATCCGATAGTGCTGGGGTTTGAAGCAGCACTTACATATCCGATAGTGTTGGGGCGCGAAGCAGCACTTACGTATCCGATAGTGTTGGGGCTCGAAGCAGCACTTACATATCCGATAGTGCTGGGGCTCGAAGCAGCACTAATATATCCGATAGTGCAGGGGCTCGTAGCACCACTTACAGATCCGATAGTGCTGGGGCTTGAAGCAGCACTAACGTATCCGATAGTGCTGGGGTTCGAAGCAGCACTTACATATCCAAGCGTGGTGGGATACGAAGCAGCACTTACAGATCCGATCGTGCTTGGGCTCGAAGCAGCACTGATATATCCGATAGTGTTGGGCTTCGAAGGAGCACTTACATATCCGATAGTGTTGGGGCATGAAGCCGCACTTACATATCCGATAGTGCTGGGGCCTGAAGCAGCACTTACATATCGGATAGTGCAGGGGCTTGAAGCAGCACTGACGTATCCGAAAGTGCTGGGGCTCGAAGCAGCATTTACATATCCGATAGTGCTGGGGCTCAAAGCAGCACTGAAATATACGATAGTGCTGGGATTTGAAGCAGCACTTACATATCCGATAGTGTTGGGGTTCGAAGGAGCACTTACATATCCGATAGTGTTGGGGCATGAAGCCGCACTTACATATCCGATAGTGCTGGGGCCTGAAGCAGCACTTACATATCGGATAGTGCAGGGGCTTGAAGCAGCACTGACGTATCCGAAAGTGCTGGGGCTCGAAGCAGCATTTACATATCCGATAGTGCTGGGGCTCAAAGCAGCACTGAAATATACGATAGTGCTGGGATTTGAAGCAGCACTTACATATCCGATAGTGTTGGGGTTCGAAGCAGCACTTACATATCCGATAGTGCTGGGGCCTGAAGCAGCACTTACATATCGGATAGTGCAGGGGCTTGAAGCAGCACTGACGTATCCGAAAGTGCTGGGGCTCGAAGCAGCATTTACATATCCGATAGTGCTGGGGCTCAAAGCAGCACTGAAATATACGATAGTGCTGGGATTTGAAGCAGCACTTACATATCCGATAGTGTTGGGGCTTGAAGAAGCACTAACATATCCGATAGTGCTGGGGCTCGAAGCAGCACTAATATATCCGATAGTGCAGGGGCTCGTAGCACCACTTACAGATCCGATAGTGCTGGGGCTTGAAGCAGCACTAACGTATCCGATAGTGCTGGGGTTCGAAGCAGCACTTACATATCCAAGCGTGGTGGGATACGAAGCAGCACTTACAGATCCGATCGTGCTTGGGCTCGAAGCAGCACTGATATATCCGATAGTGTTGGGCTTCGAAGCAGCACTTACATATCCGATAGTGTTCGGACTGAAAGCAGCACTTACATATCCGATAGTGTTGGGGCTCGAAGCAGCACTTACATATCCGATAGTGTTGGGGCCCGAAGCAGCACTTACATATCCGATAGTGCTGGTTCTCGAAGCAGCACTTACATATCCGATAGTGCTGGGGCTTGAAGTAGAACTGACATATCCGATAGTGTTGGGGCTCGAAGCAGCACTTACAAATCCGATAGTGTTGGGGCTCGAAGCAGCACTTACATATCCGATAGTGCTGGGGATGGAGTAGCACTTTCATATCCGATAGTGTTGGGGCTTGAAGCAGCACTTACATATCCGATAGTGTTGGGGCTCGAAGCAGCACTTACATATCCGATAGTGCTGGGGATGGAGTAGCACTTTCATATCCGATAGTGTTGGGGCTTGAAGCAGCACTTACATATCCGATAGTGTTGGGGCTCGAAGCAGCACTTGAATGTCCGATAGTGTTGGGGTTCGAAGCAGCACTTACATATCCGATAGTGCTGGGGCTCAAAGCAGCACTTGAATGTCCGATAGTGTTGGGGTTCGAAGCAGCACTTACATATCCGATAGTGCTGGGGCTCGAAGCAGCACTTATATAACCGATAGTGCTGGGGCTTGAAGCAGCACTTACATATCCGATAGTTTTGGGGTTCGAAGGAGCACTTACATATCCGATAGTGTTGGGGCATGAAGCCGCACTTACATATCCGATAGTGCTGGGGCCTGAAGCAGCACTTACATATCGGATAGTGCAGGGGCTTGAAGCAGCACTGACGTATCCGAAAGAGCTGGGGCTCGAAGCAGCACTTACATATCCGATAGTGTTGGGGCTTGAAGCAGCACTGACATATGCGATAGTGTTGGGGTTCGAAGCAGCACTTACATATCCGATAGTGTTGGGGCTTGAAGCAGCACTTACATATCCGATAGTGTTGGGGCTTGAAGCAGCACTGACATATCCAATAGTGTTGGGGCTCGAAGCAGCACTTACATATCCAATAGTGTTGGGGTTCGAAGCAGCACTTACATATCCGATAGTGCTGGGGCTTGAAGCAGCACTTACATATCCGATAGTGTTGGGGCTTGAAGCAGCACTGACATATCCAATAGTGTTGGGGCTTGAAGCAGCACTTACATATCCGATAGTGTTGGGGTTCGAAGCAGCACTTACATATCCGATAGTGCTGGGGCTCGAAGCAGCACTTACATATCCGACAGTTTTGGGGTTCGAAGGAGCACGAACAAATCCGATAGTGTTGGGGCTTGAAGCCGCACTTACATATCGGATAGTGCAGGGGCTTGAAGCAGCACTTACATATCCGATAGTGCTGGGGCTTGAAGCAGCACTTACATATCCGATAGTGTTGGGGCTTGAAGCAGCACTGACATATCCAATAGTGTTGGGGCTTGAAGCAGCACTTACATATCCGATAGTGTTGGGGTTCGAAGCAGCACTTACATATCCGATAGTGCTGGGGCTCGAAGCAGCACTTACATATCCGACAGTTTTGGGGTTCGAAGGAGCACGAACAAATCCGATAGTGTTGGGGCTTGAAGCCGCACTTACATATCGGATAGTGCAGGGGCTTGAAGCAGCACTTACATATCCGATAGTGTTGGGGCTTGAAGCAGCACTTACATATCCAATAGTGCTGGGGCTTGAAGCAGCACTTACATATCCGACAGTGTTGGGCCTTTAAGCAACACTTACATATCCGATAGTGTGAGGGCTTGAAGCAGCACTTACATATCCGATAGTGCTGGGGCTCGAAGCAGCACTTATATAACCGATAGTGCTGGGGCTTGAAGCAGCACTTACATATACGATAGTGCTGGGGCTTGAAGCAGCACTTATATATCCGATAGTGCTGGGGATCGAAGCAGCACTTTCATATCCGATAGTGTTGGGGCTCGAAGTAGCACTTACATATCCGATAGTGTTGGGGCTCGAAGCAGCACGAACATAGCCAATAGTGCTGGGGCTCGAAGCAGCACTTACATCTCCGATAGTTTTGGGGCTTGAAGCAACTCTTGCATAACCGATAGTGTTGGGGTTCGAAGCAAAACTTACATATCCGATAGTGCTGGGGCTCGAAGCAGCACTTATATATCCGATAGTGCTGGGGCTTGAAGCAGCACTTACATATCCGATAGTTTTGGGGTTTGAAGGAGCACTTACATATCCGATAGTGTTGGGGAATGAAGCCGCACTTACGTATCCGATAGTGTTGGGGCTTGAAGCAGCATTAACATATCCAATAGTGCTGGGGCTTGAAGCAGCACTTTCATATCCGATAGTGTTGGGGCTTGAGGCAGTACTTACATATCCGATAGTGTTGGGGATTGAAGCAGCACTTACAAATCCGATAGTGCTGGGGCTCAAAGCAGCACTTACCTATCCGATATTGTTGGGGCTTGAAGCAGCACTTGCATACCCAATAGTGCTGCGGCTCAAAGCAGCACTTACATATCCGATAGTGCTGGTGATTGAAGCAGCACTTACATATCCGATAGTGTTAGTCCTTGAAGCAGCACTTACATATCCGATAGTGTAGGGGTTGAAGTAGCACTTACATATCCGATAGTGCTGCGGCTCGAAGCATCACTTACATATCCGATAGTGCTGGGGGTTGAAGTAGCACTTACATATCCGATAGTGTTGGGGCTCGAAGCAGTACTTACATATCCGATAGCGTTGGGGCTCGAAGCAGCACTTACATCTCCGATAGTGTTGGAGCTTGAAGCAGCACTTACATATCCAATAGTGCTGGGGCTTGAAGCAGCACTTTCATATCCGATAGTATTGGGTCTTGAAGCAGCACTTACATATCTGATAGTGCTATGGCTCGAAGCAGCACTTACATATCCGATCGTGCTGGGGCTCAAAGCAGCACTTACATATCCAATAGTGTTGGGCCTTGAAGCAGCACTTACATATCCGATATTGTTGGGGCTTGAAGCAGCACTTACATATCCGATAGTGCTGGGGCTCAAAGCAGCACTGACATATCCGATAGTGTTGGGGCTTGAAGCAGCACTTACATATCCGATAGTGTTGGGGCTCAAAGCAGCACTTACATATCCGATAGTGTTGGGGCTCGAAGCAGCACTTACTTATCCGATAGTGTTGGGGTTCGAAGCAGCACTTATATATCCGATAGTGCTGGGGCTTGAAGCAGCACTTACATATGCGATAGTGTTGGGGCTCGAAGCAGCACTTACATATCCGATAGTGTTGGGGCTCAAAGCAGCACTTACATATCCGATAGTGTTTGGGTTCGAAGAAGCACTTATATATCCGATAGTGTTCGGGCTGAAAGCAGCACTTACATATCCGATAGTGTTGTGCCTTGAAACAGCAATTTCATATCCGATAGTGCTGGGGTTTGAAGCAGTACTTACATATCCGATAGTGTTGGGGCGCGAAGCAGCACATACATATCCGATAGTGTTGGGGCTCGAAGCAGCACTTACATATCCGATAGTGTTGGGGCTCGAAGCAGCACTTACATATCCGATAGTTCTGGGGCTCGAAGCAGCACTTACATATCGGAAAGTGCTGGGGCTTGAAGCAGCACTTACGTATCCGATAGTGTTGGGGCTTGAAGCAGCATTAACATATCCAATAGTGCTGGGGCTTGAAGCAGCACTTTCATATCCGATAGTGTTGGGGCTTGAGGCAGTACTTACATATCCGATAGTGTTGGGGATTGAAGAAGCACTTACAAATCCAATAGTGCTGGGGCTCAAGGCAGCACTTACCTATCCGATATTGTTGGGGCTTGAAGCAGCACTTGCATACCCAATAGTGCTGGGGCTCAAAGCAGCACTTACATATCCGATAGTGCTGGTGATTGAAGCAGCACTTACATATCCGATAGTGTTAGTCCTTGAAGCAGCACTTACATATCCGATAGTGTAGGGGTTGAAGTAGCACTTACATATCCGATAGTGCTGCGGCTCGAAGCATCACTTACATACCCGATAGTGCTGGGGGTTGAAGTAGCACTTACATATCCGATAGTGTTGGGGCTCGAAGCAGTACTTACATATCCGATAGCGTTGGGGCTCGAAGCAGCACTTACATATCCGATAGTGCTGGGGCTTGAAGTAGTACTTACATATCCGATAGTGTTGGGGCTCGAAGCAGCACTTACATAGCCAATAGAGCTGGGGCTTGAAGCAGCACTTACATATCCGATAGTGCTGGGGTTCGAAGCGGCACTTACATATTCGATAGTGTTGGGGTTCGAAGCAGCACTTACATATCCGAAAGTGCTGGGGCTCGAAGCAGCACTTACATATCCGATAGTGTTGGGGCTCGAAGAAGCACTTACATATCCGATAGTGTTGGGGTTTGAAGCAGCACTTACATATCCGATAGTGCTGGGGCTTGAATCAGGACTTACATATCCGAAAGTGCTGGGGCTCGAAGCAGCATTTACATATCCGATAGCGCTGGGGCTTGAAGCAGCACTTCCGAATCCGATAGTGCTGGGGTTCGAAGCAGCACTTACCTATCCGATATTGTTGGGGCTTGAAGCAGCACTTGCATACCCAATAGTGCTGCGGCTCAAAGCAGCACTTACATATCCGATAGTGCTGGTGATTGAAGCAGCACTTACATATCCGATAGTGTTAGTCCTTGAAGCAGCACTTACATATCCGATAGTGTAGGGGTTGAAGTAGCACTTACATATCCGATAGTGCTGCGGCTCGAAGCATCACTTACATATCCGATAGTGCTGGGGGTTGAAGTAGCACTTACATATCCGATAGTGTTGGGGCTCGAAGCAGTACTTACATATCCGATAGCGTTGGGGCTCGAAGCAGCACTTACATCTCCGATAGTGTTGGAGCTTGAAGCAGCACTTACATATCCAATAGTGCTGGGGCTTGAAGCAGCACTTTCATATCCGATAGTATTGGGTCTTGAAGCAGCACTTACATATCTGATAGTGCTATGGCTCGAAGCAGCACTTACATATCCGATCGTGCTGGGGCTCAAAGCAGCACTTACATATCCGATAGTGCTGGGGCTTGAAGCAGCACTTACATATCCAATAGTGTTGGGCCTTGAAGCAGCACTTACATATCCGATATTGTTGGGGCTTGAAGCAGCACTTACATATCCGATAGTGCTGGGGCTCAAAGCAGCACTGACATATCCGATAGTGTTGGGGCTTGAAGCAGCACTTACATATCCGATAGTGTTGGGGCTCAAAGCAGCACTTACATATCCGATAGTGTTGGGGCTCGAAGCAGCACTTACTTATCCGATAGTGTTGGGGTTCGAAGCAGCACTTATATATCCGATAGTGCTGGGGCTTGAAGCAGCACTTACATATGCGATAGTGTTGGGGCTCGAAGCAGCACTTACATATCCGATAGTGTTGGGGCTCAAAGCAGCACTTACATATCCGATAGTGTTTGGGTTCGAAGAAGCACTTATATATCCGATAGTGTTCGGGCTGAAAGCAGCACTTACATATCCGATAGTATTGTGCCTTGAAACAGCAATTACATATCCGATAGTGCTGGGGTTTGAAGCAGTACTTACATATCCGATAGTGTTGGGGCGCGAAGCAGCACATACATATCCGATAGTGTTGGGGCTCGAAGCAGCACTTACATATCCGATAGTGTTGGGGCTCGAAGCAGCACTTACATATCCGATAGTTCTGGGGCTCGAAGCAGCACTTACATATCGGAAAGTGCTGGGGCTTGAAGCAGCACTTACGTATCCGATAGTGTTGGGGCTTGAAGCAGCATTAACATATCCAATAGTGCTGGGGCTTGAAGCAGCACTTTCATATCCGATAGTGTTGGGGCTTGAGGCAGTACTTACATATCCGATAGTGTTGGGGATTGAAGAAGCACTTACAAATCCAATAGTGCTGGGGCTCAAAGCAGCACTTACCTATCCGATATTGTTGGGGCTTGAAGCAGCACTTGCATACCCAATAGTGCTGGGGCTCAAAGCAGCACTTACATATCCGATAGTGCTGGTGATTGAAGCAGCACTTACATATCCGATAGTGTTAGTCCTTGAAGCAGCACTTACATATCCGATAGTGTAGGGGTTGAAGTAGCACTTACATATCCGATAGTGCTGCGGCTCGAAGCATCACTTACATACCCGATAGTGCTGGGGGTTGAAGTAGCACTTACATATCCGATAGTGTTGGGGCTCGAAGCAGTACTTACATATCCGATAGCGTTGGGGCTCGAAGCAGCACTTACATATCCGATAGTGCTGGGGCTTGAAGTAGTACTTACATATCCGATAGTGTTGGGGCTCGAAGCAGCACTTACATAGCCAATAGAGCTGGGGCTTGAAGCAGCACTTACATATCCGATAGTGCTGGGGTTCGAAGCAGCACTTACATATTCGATAGTGTTGGGGTTCGAAGCAGCACTTACATATCCGAAAGTGCTGGGGCTCGAAGCAGCACTTACATATCCGATAGTGTTGGGGCTCGAAGAAGCACTTACATATCCGATAGTGTTGGGGTTTGAAGCAGCACTTACATATCCGATAGTGCTGGGGCTTGAATCAGGACTTACATATCCGAAAGTGCTGGGGCTCGAAGCAGCATTTACATATCCGATAGCGCTGGGGCTTGAAGCAGCACTTCCGAATCCGATAGTGCTGGGGTTTGAAGCAGTACTTACATATCCGATAGTGCTGGGACTCGAAGCAGCACTTATATATCCGATAGTGCTGGGGCTCGAAGCAGCACTTACATATCCGATAGTGCTGGGGCTCGAAGCAGCACTTACTTATCCGATAGTGCTGGGGCTTGAAGTAGCACATACATATCCGATAGTGTTGGGGCTCGAAACAGCACGAACAGATCCAATAGTGCTGGGGCTCGAAGCAGCACTGACATCTCCGGTAGTGTTGGGGCTCGAAGCAACTCTTGCATAACCGAGAGTGTTGGGGTTCGAAGCAGCACTTACATATCCTATAGAGTTGGGGCTGGAAGCAGCACTAACATATCCGATAGTGCTGGGGCTTGAAGCAGCACTGACATATCCGATAGTGTTGGGCCTTGAAGCAGCACTTACATATCCGATAGTGTTAGGGCTTGAAGCAGCACTTACATATCCGATCGTGCTGGGGCTCAAAGCAGCACTGAAATATACGATAGTGCTGGGGTTTGAAGCAGCACTTACATATCCGATAGTGTGGGGGCTTGAAGAAGCACTTACATATCCGATAGTGCTGCGGCTCGAAGCAGAACTAACATATCCGATAGTGCTGGGGCTTGAAGCAGAACTTACATATCCGATAGTGTTGGGCCTTGAAGCAGCACTTACATATCCGATAGTGTTGGGGCTCAAAGCAGCACTGACATATCCGACAGTGTTGGGGCTTGAAGCAGCACTTACATATCCAATAGTGATGGGGCTTGAAGCAGCACTTACATATCCAATAGTGTTGGGGCTCGAAGCAGCACTTACATATCCAATAGTGTTGGGGTTCGAAGCAGCACTTACATATCCGATAGTGCTGGGGCTTGAAACAGCACTTACATATGCGATAGAGTTGGGGTTCGAAGCAGCACTTACATATCCGATAGTGTTGGGTCTTGAAGCAGCACTGATATATCCAATAGTGCTGGGGTTTAAGCAGCACTTACATATCCGATAGTGTTGGGGCTCGAAGCAGCACTTACATATCCGATAGTGTTGGGGTTCGAAGCAGCACGTACATATCCGATAGTGCTGGGGCTTGAAGCAGCACTGACAGATCCGATACTTTTGGGGTTCGAAGGAGCACTTACATATCCGATAGTGTTGGGGCTTGAAGCCGCACTTACATTTCCGATAGTGCTGGGGCTTGAAGGAGCACTTACATATCCGATAGTGCTGGGGCTTGAAGCAGCACTTACATCTCCGATAGTGTTGGAGCTTGAAGCAGCACTTACATATCCAATAGTGCTGGGGCTTGAAGCAGCACTTTCATATCCGATAGTGTTGGGTCTTGAAGCAGCACTTACATATCTGATAGTGCTATGGCTCGAAGCAGCACTTACATATCCGATAGTGTTGGCTCTCGAAGCAGCACTTACATATCCGATCGTGCTGGGGCTTGAAGCAGCACTTACATATCCAATAGTGGTGGGACTCGAAGCAGCACTTACATATCCGATAGTGTTTGGGTTCGAAGAAGCACTTACATATCCGATAGTGTTCGGGCTGAAAGCAGCACTTACATATCCGATAGTGTTGTGCCTTGAAACAGCACTTACATATCCGATAGTGCTGGGGTTTGAAGCAGCACTTACATATCCGATAGCGTTGGGGGGCGAAGCAGCACTTACATATCCGATAGTGTTGGGGCTCGAAGCAGCACTTACATATCCGATAGTGTTGGGGCTTGAAGCAGCACTTACATATCCGATAGTGTTGGGGCTTGAAGCAGCACTTACACATACGATATTGCTGGGGCTTGAATCAGCACTTACATATCCGATAGTGCTGGGGCTTGAAGCAGCACTTACATATCCGACAGTTTTGGGGTTCGAAGGAGCACTAACAAATCCGATAGTGTTGGGGCTTGAAGCCGCACTTACATATCGGATAGTGCAGGGGCTTGAAGCATCACTTACATATCCGATAGTGTTGGGGCTTGAAGCAGCACTTACATATCCAATAGTGCTGGGGCTTGAAGCCGCACTTTCATATCCGATAGTGTTGGGGATTGAAGCAGCACTTACATATCCGATTGTGCTGGGGCTTGAAGCAGCACTTACATATCCGATAGTGTTGGGGTTTGAAGCAGCACTTACATATCCGATTGTGCTAGGGCTTGAAGCAGCTCTTACATATCCGACAGTGTTGGGCCTTTAAGCACCACTTAGATATCCGATAGTGTTAGGGCTTGAAGCAGCACTTACATATCCGATAGTGCTGGGGCTCAAAGCAGCACTGAAATATACGATAGTGCTGGGGTTTGAAGCAGCACTTACATATCCGATAGTGTTGGGGCTTGAAGAAGCACGAACATATCCGATAGTGCTGGGGCTCGAAGCAGAACTGACACATCCGATAGTGCTGGGGCTTGAAGCAGCACTTACATATCCGATAGTGTTGGGCCGTGAAGCAGCACTTACATATCCGATAGTGTTGGGGCTTGAAGCAGCACTTACATATCTGATAGTGCTGGGGCTCAAAGCAGCACTGACATATCCGACAGCGTTGGGGCTTGAAGCAGCACTTACATATCCAATAGTGATGGGGCTTGAAGCAGCACTTACATATCCAATAGTGTTGGGGCTCGAAGCAGCACTTACATATCCAATAGTGTTGGGGTTCGAAGCAGCACTTACATATCCGATAGTGTTGGGGCTCGAAGCAGCACTTACATATCCGATAGTGCTGGGGCTGGAAGCAGCACTTACATATGCGATAGTGTTGGGGTTCGAAGCAGCACTTACATATCCGATAGTGTTGGGGTTCGAAGCAGCACTTACATATCCGATAGTGCTGTGGCTCGAAGCAGCACTTCCATATCCGATAGTGCTGGGGCTTGAACCAGCACTGACAGATCCGATACTTTTGGGTTCGATGGAGCACTTACATATCCGATAGTGCTGGGGCTCGAAGCAGCACTTCCATATCCGATAGTGCTGGGGCTTGAAGCCGCACTTACATTTCCGATAGTGCTGGGGCTTGAAGCAGCACTTACATATCCGATAGTGTTGGGGTTCGAAGCAGCACTTACATTTCCGATTGTGCTGGCGCTTGAAGCAGCACTTACATATCCGATAGTGCTGGGGCTTGAAGCAGCACTTACATCTCCGATAGTGTTGGGGCTTGAAGCAGCACTTTCATATCCGATAGTGTTGGGTCTTCAAGCAGCACTTACATATCTGATAGTGCTATGGCTCGAAGCAGCACTTACATATCCGATAGTGTTGGCTCTTGAAGCAGCACTAACATATCCGATAGTGCTGGGGCTCAAAGCAGCACTTACATATCCGATAGTGCTGGGGCTTGAAGCAGCACTTACATATCCAATAGTGGTGGGACTCGAAGCAGCACTTACATATCCAATAGTGTTGGGACTCGAAGCAGCACTTACATATCCAATAGTGTTCGGGTTCGAAGAAGCACTTACATATCCGATAGTGTTCGGGCTGAAAGCAGCACTTACATATCCGATAGTGTTGGAGCTCGAAGCAGCACTTACATATCCGATTGTGCTGGGGCTCGAAGCAGCACTTACATATCGGATAGTGCTGGGGCTTGAAGCAGCACTTTCATATCCGATAGTGTTGGGGCTTGAGGCAGCACTTACATATCCGATATTGTTGGGGCTTGAAGCAGCACTTGCATACCCGATAGTGTTGGGGCTCGAAGCAGCACTTACATGTCCGATAGTGCTGGGGTCGAAGCAGCACTTACATATCCGATAGTGTTGGGGCTCGAAGCAGCACTTACATATCCGATAGTGTTGGGGTTTGAAGCAGCACTTACATATCCGATTGTGCTAGGGCTTGAAGCAGCTCTTACATATCCGACAGTGTTGGGCCTTTAAGCAGCACTTAGATATCCGATAGTGTTAGGGCTTGAAGCAGCACTTACATATCCGATAGTGCTGGGGCTCAAAGCAGCACTGAAATATACGATAGTGCTGGGGTTTGAAGCAGCACTTACATATCCGATAGTGTTGGGGCTTGAAGAAGCACGAACATATCCGATAGTGCTGGGGCTCGAAGCAGAACTGACACATCCGATAGTGCTGGGGCTTGAAGCAGCACTTACATATCCGATAGTGTTGGGCCTTGAAGCAGCACTTACATATCCGATAGTGTTGGGGCTTGAAGCAGCACTTACATATCTGATAGTGCTGGGGCTCAAAGCAGCACTGACATATCCGACAGCATTGGGGCTTGAAGCAGCACTTACATATCCAATAGTGATGGGGCTTGAAGCAGCACTTACATATCCAATAGTGTTGGGGCTCGAAGCAGCACTTACATATCCAATAGTGTTGGGGTTTGAAGCAGCACTTACATATCCGATAGTGTTGGGGCTCGAAGCAGCACTTACATATCCGATAGTGCTGGGGCTGGAAGCAGCACTTACATATGCGATAGTGTTGGGGTTCGAAGCAGCACTTACATATCCGATAGTGTTGGGGTTCGAAGCAGCACTTACATATCCGATAGTGCTGTGGCTCGAAGCAGCACTTCCATATCCGATAGTGCTGGGGCTTGAACCAGCACTGACAGATCCGATACTTTTGGGTTCGATGGAGCACTTACATATCCGATAGTGCTGGGGCTCGAAGCAGCACTTCCATATCCGATAGTGCTGGGGCTTGAAGCCGCACTTACATTTCCGATAGTGCTGGGGCTTGAAGGAGCACTTACATATCGGATAGTGCAGGGGCTTGAAGCAGCACTTACATTTCCGATTGTGCTGGCGCTTGAAGCAGCACTTACATATCCGATAGTGCTGGGGCTTGAAGCAGCACTTACATCTCCGATAGTGTTGGGGCTTGAAGCAGCACTTTCATATCCGATAGTGTTGGGTCTTCAAGCAGCACTTACATATCTGATAGTGCTATGGCTCGAAGCAGCACTTACATATCCGATAGTGTTGGCTCTTGAAGCAGCACTTACATATCCGATAGTGCTGGGGCTCAAAGCAGCACTTACATATCCGATAGTGCTGGGGCTTGAAGCAGCACTTACATATCCAATAGTGGTGGGACTCGAAGCAGCACTTACATATCCAATAGTGTTGGGACTCGAAGCAGCACTTACATATCCAATAGTGTTCGGGTTCGAAGAAGCACTTACATATCCGATAGTGTTCGGGCTGAAAGCAGCACTTACATATCCGATAGTGTTGGAGCTCGAAGCAGCACTTACATATCCGATTGTGCTGGGGCTCGAAGCAGCACTTACATATCGGATAGTGCTGGGGCTTGAAGCAGCACTTTCATATCCGATAGTGTTGGGGCTTGAGGCAGCACTTACATATCCGATATTGTTGGGGCTTGAAGCAGCACTTGCATACCCGATAGTGTTGGGGCTCGAAGCAGCACTTACATATCCGATAGTGTTGGGGCTCGAAGCAGCACTTACATATCCGATAGTGTTGGGGTCGAAGCCGCACTTACATATCCGATAGTGTTGTGCCTTGAAGCAGCACTTACACATCCGATCGTGCTGGGGCTTGAAGCAGCACTTACATATCCGATAGTGCTGGGGCTTGAAGCAGCACTTACATATCCGACAGTTTTCGGGTTCGAAGGAGCACTAACAAATCCGATAGTGTTGGGGCTTGAAGCCGCACTTACATATCGGATAATGCAGGGGCTTGAAGCAGCACTTACATATCCGATAGTGTTGGGGCTTGAAGCAGCACTTACATATCCGATAGTGCTGGGGCTTGAAGCCGCACTTACATATCCAATAGTGTTGGGACTCGAAGCAGCACTTACATATCCGATAGCGTTGGGGCTTGAAGCAGCACTTACATATCCGATAGTGTTGGGGCTTGAAGCAGCACTTACACATACGATAGTGCTGGGGCTTGAAGCAGCACGTACATATCCGATAGTGCTGGGGCTTGAAGCAGCACTTACATATCCGACAGTTTTGGGGTTTGAAGGAGCACTAACAAATCCGATAGTGTTGCGGCTTGAAGCCGCACTTACATATCGGATAGTGCAGGGGCTTGAAGCAGCACTTACATATCCGATAGTGTTGGGGCTTGAAGCAGCACTTACATATCCAATAGTGCTGGGGCTTGAAGCCGCACTTTCATATCCGATAATGTTGGGGATTGAAGCAGCACTTACATATCCGATTGTGCTGGGGCTTGAAGCAGCACTTACATATCCAATAGTGATGGGGCTTGAAGCAGCACTTACATATCCGATCGTGTTGGGGCTCGAAGCAGCACTTACATATCCAATAGCGTTGGGGTTCGAAGTAGCACTTACATATCCGATAGTGCTGGGGCTTGAAGCAGCACTTACATATGCGATAGTGTTGGGGTTCGAAGCAGCACTTACATATCCGATAGTGTTGGGGCTTGAAGCAGCACTGACATCTCCGATAGTGTTGGGGCTTGAAGCAGCACTTACATATCCAATAGTGCTGGGGCTTGAAGCAGCACTTTCATATCCGATAGTGTTGGGTCTTGAAGCAGCACTTACATATCTGATAGTGCTATGGCTCGAAGCAGCACTTACATATCCGTTGGTGTTGGCTCTCGAAGCAGCACTTACATATCCGATCGTGCTGGGGCTCAAAGCAGCACTTACATATCCGATAGTGTTAGGGCTTGAAGCAGCACTTACATATCCGACAGTGCTGGGGCTCAAACAGCACTGAAATATACGATAGTGCTGGGGTTTGATGCAGCACTTACATATCCGATAGTGCTGGGGCTTGAAGCAGAACTTACATATCCGATAGTGTTGGGGCTTGAAGCAGCACTTACATATCTGATAGTGCTGGGGCTCAATGCAGCACTGACATATCCGATAGTGTTGGCGCTTGAAGCAGCACTTACATATCCGATAGTGTTGGGCCTTGAATTAGCACTTACATATCCGACAGTTTTGGGGTTCGAAGGAGCACTAACAAATCCGATAGTGTTGGGGCTTGAAGCCGCACTTACATATCGGATAGTGCAGGGGCTTGAAGCAGCACTTACATATCCGATAGTGTTGGGGCTTGAAGCAGCACTTACATATCCAATATTGCTGGGGCTTGAAGCCGCACTTTCATATCCGATAGTGTTGGGGATTGAAGCAGCACTTACATATCCGATTGTGCTGGGGATTGAAGCAGCACTTACATATCCGATAGTGTTGGGGTTTGAAGCAGCACTTACATATCCGATTGTGCTGGGGCTTGAAGCAGCACTTACATATCCGACAGTGTTGGGCCTTGAAACAGCACTTACATATCCGATACTGCTGGGGTTTGAAGCAGCACTTACATATCAGTTACTGTTGGGGCGCGAAGCAGCACTTACATATCCGATAGTGTTGGTGCTCGAAGCAGCACTTACATATCCGATAGTGTTGGCGCTTGAAGCAGCACTTACATATCCGATAGTGTTGGGGCTTGAAGCAGCACTTACACATACGATAGTGCTGGGGCTTGAAGCAGCACTTACATATCCGATAGTGCTGGGGCTTGAAGCAGCACTTACATATCCGACAGTTTTGGGGTTCGAAGGAGCACTAACAAATCCGATAGTGTTGGGGCTTGAAGCCGCACTTACATATCGGATAATGCAGGGGCTTGAAGCAGCACTTACATATCCGATAGTGTTGGGGCTTGAAGCAGCACTTACATATCCGATAGTGCTGGGGCTTGAAGCCGCACTTACATATCCAATAGTGTTGGGACTCGAAGCAGCACTTACATATCCGATAGCGTTGGGGCTTGAAGCAGCACTTACATATCCGATAGTGTTGGGGCTTGAAGCAGCACTTACACATACGATAGTGTTGGGGCTTGAAGCAGCACGTACATATCCGATAGTGCTGGGGCTTGAAGCAGCACTTACATATCCGACAGTTTTGGGGTTCGAAGGAGCACTAACAAATCCGATAGTGTTGGGGCTTGAAGCCGCACTTACATATCGGATAATGCAGGGGCTTGAAGCAGCACTTACATATCCGATAGTGTTGGGACTCGAAGCAGCACTAACATATCCAATAGTGTTGGGACTCGAAGCAGCACTAACATATCCGATAGTGTTTGGGTTCGAAGAAGCACTTACATATCCGATAGTTTTCGGGCTGAAAGCAGCACTCACATATCCGATAGTGTTGTGCCTTGAAACAGCACTTACATATCCGATAGTGCTGGGGTTTGAAGCAGCACTTACATATCAGATAGTGTTGGGGCGCGAAGCAGCACTTACATATCCGATAGTGTTGGTGCTCGAAGCAGCACTTACATATCCGATAGTGTTGGCGCTTGAAGCAGCACTTACATATCCGATAGTGTTGGGGCTTGAAGCAGCACTTACACATACGATAGTGCTGGGGCTTGAAGCAGCACTTACATATCCGATAGTGCTGGGGCTTGAAGCAGCACTTACATATCCGACAGTTTTGGGGTTCGAAGGAGCACTAACAAATCCGATAGTGTTGGGGCTTGAAGCCGCACTTACATATCGGATAATGCAGGGGCTTGAAGCAGCACTTACATATCCGATAGTGGTGGGACTCGAAGCAGCACTAACATATCCAATAGTGTTGGGACTCGAAGCAGCACTAACATATCCGATAGTGTTTGGGTTCGAAGAAGCACTTACATATCCAATAGTTTTCGGGCTGAAAGCAGCACTTACATATCCGATAGTGTTGTGCCTTGAAACAGCACTTACATATCCGATAGTGCTGGGGTTTGAAGCAGCACTTACATATCAGATAGTGTTGGGGCGCGAAGCAGCACTTACATATCCGATAGTGTTGGTGCTCGAAGCAGCACTTACATATCCGATAGTGTTGGCGCTTGAAGCAGCACTTACATATCCGATAGTGTTGGGGCTTGAAGCAGCACTTACACATACGATAGTGCTGGGGCTTGAAGCAGCACTTACATATCCGATAGTGCTGGGGCTTGAAGCAGCACTTACATATCCGACAGTTTTGGGGTTCGAAGGAGCACTAACAAATCCGATAGTTTTGGGGCTTGAAGCCGCACTTACATATCGGATAATGCAGGGGCTTGAAGCAGCACTTACATATCCGATAGTGTTGGGGCTTGAAGCAGCACTTACATATCCGATAGTGCTGGGCCTTGAAGCCGCACTTACAAATCCAGTAGTGTTGGGACTCGAAGCAGCACTTACATATCCGATAGCGTTGGGGCTTGAAGCAGCACTTACATATCCGATAGTGTTGGGGCTTGAAGCAGCACTTACACATACGATAGTGCTGGGGCTTGAAGCAGCACGTACATATCCGATAGTGCTGGGGCTTGAAGCAGCACTTACATATCCGACAGTTTTGGGGTTCGAAGGAGCACTAACAAATCCGATAGTGTTGCGGCTTGAAGCCGCACTTACATATCGGATAGTGCAGGGGCTTGAAGCAGCACTTACATATCCGATAGTGTTGGGGCTTGAAGCAGCACTTACATATCCAATAGTGCTGGGGCTTGAAGCCGCACTTTCATATCCGATAGTGTTGGGGATTGAAGCAGCACTTACATATCCGATTGTGCTGGGGCTTGAAGCAGCACTTACATATCCAATAGTGATGGGGCTTGAAGCAGCACTTACATATCCGATCGTGTTGGGGCTCGAAGCAGCACTTACATATCCAATAGCGTTGGGGTTCGAAGTAGCACTTACATATCCGATAGTGCTGGGGCTTGAAGCAGCACTTACATATGCGATAGTGTTGGGGTTCGAAGCAGCACTTACATATCCGATAGTGTTGGGGCTTGAAGCAGCACTGACATCTCCGATAGTGTTGGGGCTTGAAGCAGCACTTACATATCCAATAGTGCTGGGGCTTGAAGCAGCACTTTCATATCCGATAGTGTTGGGTCTTGAAGCAGCACTTACATATCTGATAGTGCTATGGCTCGAAGCAGCACTTACATATCCGTTGGTGTTGGCTCTCGAAGCAGCACTTACATATCCGATCGTGCTGGGGCTCAAAGCAGCACTTACATATCCGATAGTGTTAGGGCTTGAAGCAGCACTTACATATCCGACAGTGCTGGGGCTCAAACAGCACTGAAATATACGATAGTGCTGGGGTTTGATGCAGCACTTACATATCCGATAGTGCTGGGGCTTGAAGCAGAACTTACATATCCGATAGTGTTGGGGCTTGAAGCAGCACTTACATATCTGATAGTGCTGGGGCTCAATGCAGCACTGACATATCCGATAGTGTTGGCGCTTGAAGCAGCACTTACATATCCGATAGTGTTGGGCCTTGAATTAGCACTTACATATCCGACAGTTTTGGGGTTCGAAGGAGCACTAACAAATCCGATAGTGTTGGGGCTTGAAGCCGCACTTACATATCGGATAGTGCAGGGGCTTGAAGCAGCACTTACATATCCGATAGTGTTGGGGCTTGAAGCAGCACTTACATATCCAATAGTGCTGGGGCTTGAAGCCGCACTTTCATATCCGATAGTGTTGGGGATTGAAGCAGCACTTACATATCCGATTGTGCTGGGGATTGAAGCAGCACTTACATATCCGATAGTGTTGGGGTTTGAAGCAGCACTTACATATCCGATTGTGCTGGGGCTTGAAGCAGCACTTACATATCCGACAGTGTTGGGCCTTTAAGCAGCACTTACATATCTGATAGTGCTATGGCTCGAAGCAGCACTTACATATCCGTTGGTGTTGGCTCTCGAAGCAGCACTTACATATCCGATAGTGTTAGGGCTTGAAGCAGCACTTACATATCCGATAGTGTTGGGGCTTGAAGAAGCACTAACATATCCGATAGTGTTGGGGCTTGAAGCAGCACTTACATATCCAATAGTGCTGGGGCTTGAAGCAGCACTTTCATATCCGATCGTGTTGGGGCTCGAAGCAGCACTTACATATCCAATAGCGTTGGGGTTCGAAGTAGCACTTACATATCCGATAGTGTTGGGGCTTGAAGAAGCACTAACATATCCGATAGTGCTGGGGCTCGAAGCAGAACTAACATATCCGATAGTGCTGGGGCTTGAAGCAGCACTTACATATCCGATAGTGTTGGGCCTGAAGCAGCACTTACATATCCGATAGTGTTTTGGCTTGAAGCAGCACGTACATATCTGATAGTGCTGTGGCTGGAAGCAGCACTTACATATGCGATAGTGTTGGGGTTAGAAGCAGCACTTTCATATCCGATAGTGTTGTGGATTGAAGCAGCACTGACATCTCCGATAGTGTTGGGGCTTGAAGCAGCACTTACATATCCAATAGTGCTGGGGCTTGAACAGCACTTACATATCCAATAGTGGTGGGACTCGAAGCAGCACTTACATATCCAATAGTGTTGGGACTCGAAGCAGCACTTACATATCCAATAGTGTTGGCGCTTGAAGCAGCACTTACATATCCGATAGTGTTGGGGCTTGAAGCAGCACTTACACATACGATAGTGCTGGGGCTTGAAGCAGCACTTACATATCCGATAGTGCTGGGGCTTGAAGCAGCACTTACATATCCGACAGTTTTGGGGTTCGAAGGAGCACTAACAAATCCGATAGTGTTGGGGCTTGAAGCCGCACTTAAATATCCGAGAGTGCAGGGGCTTGAAGCAGCACTTACATATCCGATAGTGTTGGGGCTTGAAGCAGCACTTACATATCCAATAGTGCTGGGGCTTGAAGCCGCACTTTCATATCCGATAGTGTTGGGGATTGAAGCAGCACTTACATATCCGATTGTGCTGGGGCTCGAAGAAGCACTTACATATTGAATCGTGTTGGGGTTCGAAGCAGCACTTACATATCCGATAGTGCTGGTGCTTGAAGCAGCACTGACAGATCCGATACTTTTGGGGTTCGAAGGAGCATTTACATATCTGATAGTGTTGGGGCTTGAAGCCGCACTTACATATCCGATCGTGCTGGGGCTCAAAGCAGCACTTACATATCCGATAGTGCTGGGGCTTGAACAGCACTTACATATCCAATAGTGGTGGGACTCGAAGCAGCACTTACATATCCAATAGTGTTGGGACTCGAAGCAGCACTTACATATCCAATAGTGTTTGGGTTCGAAGAAGCACTAACATATCCGATAGTGTTCGGGCTGAAAGCAGCACTTACATATCCGATAGTGTTGTGCCTTGAAACAGCACTTACATATCCGATAGTGCAGGGGATTGAAGCAGCACTTACATATCCGATAGTGTTGGGGCGCGAAGCAGCACTTACATATCCGATAGTGTTGGGGCTCGAAGCAGCACTTACGTATCCGATAGTGTTGGCGCTTGAAGCAGCACTTACATATCCGATAGTGTTGGGGCTTGAAGCAGCACTTACACATACGATAGTGCTGGGGCTTGAAGCAGCACTTACATATCCGATAGTGCTGGGGCTTGAAGCAGCACTTACGTATCCGACAGTTTTGGGGTTCGAAGGAGCACCAACAAATCCGATAGTGTTGGGGCTTGAAGCCGCACTTACATATCGGATAGTGCAGGGGCTTGAAGCAGCACTTACATATCCGATAGTGTTGGGGCTTGAAGCAGCACTTACACATACGATAGTGCTGGGGCTTGAAGCAGCACTTACATATCCAATAGTGCTGGGGCTTGAAGCCGCACTTTCGTATCCGATAGTGTTGGGGATTGAAGCAGCACTTACATATCCGATTGTGCTGGGGCTCAAAGCAGCACTTACATATCCAATAGTGCTGGGGTTTGAAGCAGCACTTACATATCCGATTGTGCTGGGGCTTGAAGTAGCACTGACATATCCGACAGTGTTGGGCCTTTAAGCAGCACTTACATATCCGATAGTGTTAGGGCTTGAAGCAGCACTTACATATCCGATAGTGCTGGGGCTCAAAGCAGCACGGAAATATACGATAGTGCTGGGGTTTGAAGCAGCACTTACATATCCGATAGTGCTGGGGCTTGAAGCAGCACTGACAGATCCGATACTTTTGGGGTTCGAAGGAGCACTTACATATCTGATAGTGTTGGGGCTTGAAGCCGCACTTACATATCCGATAGTGTTGGGGCTTGAAGCAGCACTGACATATCCAATAGTGCTGGGGCTCGAAGCAGCACTTACATATCCGATAGTGTTGGGGCTCGAAGCAGCACTTACATATCCGATAGTGTTGGGACTCGAAGCAGCACTTACATATCCGATAGTGCTGGGGCCTGAAGCAGCACTTACATATCCGACAGTTTTGGGGTTCGAAGGAGCACTAACAAATCCGATAGTGTTGGGGCTTGAAGCCGCACTTACATATCGGATAGTGCAGGGGCTTGAAGCAGCACTTACATATCCGATAGTGTTGGGGCTTGAAGCAGCACTTACATATCCAATAGTGCTGGGGCTTGAAGCCGCACTTTCATATCCGATAGTGTTGGGGATTGAAGCAGCACTTACATATCCGATTGTGCTGGGGCTTGAAGCAGCACTTACATATCCGATAGTGTTGGGGTTTGAAGCAGCACTTACATATCCGATTGTGCTGGGGCTTGAATCAGCACTTACATATCCGACAGTGTGGGGCCTTTAAGCAGCACTTACATATCCGATAGTGTTAGGGCTTGAAGCAGCACTTACATATCTGATAGTGCTGGGGCTCAAAGAAGCACGGAAATATACGATAGTGCTGGGGTTTGAAGCAGCACTTACATATCCGATAGTGTTGGGGCTTGAAGAAGCACTAACATATCCGATAGTGCTGGGGCTCGAAGCAGAACTAACATATCCGATAGTGCTGGGGCTTGAAGCAGCACTTACATATCCGATAGTGTTGGGCCTTGAAGCAGCACTTACATATCCGATAGTGTTGGGGCTTGAAGCAGCACTTACATATCTGATAGTGCTGGGGCTCAAAGCAGCACTGACATATCCGAAAGTGTTGGGGCTTGAAGCAGCACTTACATATCCAATAGTGATGGGGCTTGAAGCAGCACTTACATATCCGATAGTGTTGGGGCTCGAAGCAGCACTTACATATCCGATAGTGTTGGGGCTTGAAGCAGCACTTACATATCCAATAGTGCTGGGGCTTGAAGCCGCACTTTCATATCCGATAGTGTTGGGGATTGAAGCAGCACTTACATATCCGATTGTGCTGGGGCTCGAAGCAGCACTTACATATCCGATAGTGTTGGGGTTCGAAGCAGCACTTACATATCCGATTGTGCTGGGGCTCGAAGCAGCACTTCCATATCCGATAGTGCTGGGGCTTGAAGCAGCACTGACAGATCCGATACTTTTGGCGTTCGAATTAGCACTTACATATCTGATAGTGTTGGGGCTTGAAGCCACACTTACATTTCCGATAGTGTTGGGGTTTGAAGCAGCACTTACATATCCGATTGTGCTGGGGCTTGAAGCAGCACTTACATATCCGATAGTGTTGGGGCTTGAAGAAGCACTAACATATCCGATAGTGCTGGGGCTCGAAGCAGAACTAACATATCCGATAGTGCTGGGGCTTGAAGCAGCACTTACATATCCGATAGTGTTGGGGCTTGAAGCAGCACTTACATATCCGACAGTTTTGGGGTTCGAAGGAGCACTAACAAATCCGATAGTGTTGGGGCTCAAAGCAGCACTGACATATCCGAAAGTGTTGGGGCTTGAAGCAGCACTTACATATCCAATAGTGATGGGGCTTGAAGCAGCACTTACATATCCGATAGTGTTGGGGCTCGAAGCAGCACTTACATATCCGATAGTGTTGGGGCTTGAAGCAGCACTTACATATCCAATAGTGCTGGGGCTTGAAGCCGCACTTTCATATCCGATAGTGTTGGGGATTGAAGCAGCACTTACATATCCGATTGTGCTGGGGCTCGAAGCAGCACTTACATATCCGATAGTGTTGGGGTTCGAAGCAGCACTTACATATCCGATTGTGCTGGGGCTCGAAGCAGCACTTCCATATCCGATAGTGCTGGGGCTTGAAGCAGCACTGACAGATCCGATACTTTTGGCGTTCGAATTAGCACTTACATATCCGATTGTGCTGGGGCTTGAAGCAGCACTTACATATCCGATAGTGTTAGGGCTTGAAGTAGCACTTACATATCCGAGAGTGCAGGGGCTTGAAGCCGCACTTTCATATCCGATAGTGTTGGGGATTGAAGCAGCACTTACATATCCGATTGTGCTGGGGCTCGAAGCAGCACTTACATATTGAATCGTGTTGGGGTTCGAAGCAGCACTTACATATCCGATTGTGCTGGTGCTTGAAGCAGCACTGACAGATCCGATACTTTTGGGGTTCGAAGGAGCACTTACATATCTGATAGTGTTGGGGCTTGAAGCCGCACTTACATATCCGATCGTGCTGGGGCTCAAAGCAGCACTTACATATCCGATAGTGCTGGGGCTTGAAACAGCACTTACATATCCAATAGTGGTGGGACTCGAAGCAGCACTTACATATCCAATAGTGTTGGGACTCGAAGCAGCACTTACATATCCGATAGTGCTGGGGCTTGAAGCAGCACTTACATATCCGACAGTTTTGGGGTTCGAAGGAGCACTAACAAATCCGATAGTGTTGGGGCTTGAAGCCGCACTTACATATCGGATAGTGCAGGGGCTTGAAGCAGCACTTACATATCCGATAGTGTTGGGGCTTGAAGCAGCACTTACATATCCAATAGTGCTGGGGCTTGAAGCCGCACTTTCATATCCGATAGTGTTGGGGATTGAAGCAGCACTTACATATCCGATTGTGCTGGGGCTTGAAGCAGCACTTACATATCCGATAGTGTTGGGGTTTGAAGCAGCACTTACATATCCGATTGTGCTGGGGCTTGAATCAGCACTTACATATCCGACAGTGTGGGGCCTTTAAGCAGCACTTACATATCCGATAGTGTTAGGGCTTGAAGCAGCACTTACATATCTGATAGTGCTGGGGCTCAAAGAAGCACGGAAATATACGATAGTGCTGGGGTTTGAAGCAGCACTTACATATCCGATAGTGTTGGGGCTTGAAGAAGCACTAACATATCCGATAGTGCTGGGGCTCGAAGCAGAACTAACATATCCGATAGTGCTGGGGCTTGAAGCAGCACTTACATATCCGATAGTGTTGGGCCTTGAAGCAGCACTTACATATCCGATAGTGTTGGGGCTTGAAGCAGCACTTACATATCTGATAGTGCTGGGGCTCAAAGCAGCACTGACATATCCGAAAGTGTTGGGGCTTGAAGCAGCACTTACATATCCAATAGTGATGGGGCTTGAAGCAGCACTTACATATCCGATAGTGTTGGGGCTCGAAGCAGCACTTACATATCCGATAGTGTTGGGGCTTGAAGCAGCACTTACATATCCAATAGTGCTGGGGCTTGAAGCCGCACTTTCATATCCGATAGTGTTGGGGATTGAAGCAGCACTTACATATCCGATTGTGCTGGGGCTCGAAGCAGCACTTACATATCCGATAGTGTTGGGGTTCGAAGCAGCACTTACATATCCGATTGTGCTGGGGCTCGAAGCAGCACTTCCATATCCGATAGTGCTGGGGCTTGAAGCAGCACTGACAGATCCGATACTTTTGGCGTTCGAATTAGCACTTACATATCTGATAGTGTTGGGGCTTGAAGCCGCACTTACATTTCCGATAGTGTTGGGGTTTGAAGCAGCACTTACATATCCGATTGTGCTGCGGCTTGAAGCAGCACTTACATATCCGATAGTGTTAGGGCTTGAAGTAGCACTTACATCTCCGATAGTGCTGGGGCTCAAAGCAGCACTGAAATATACGATAGTGCTGGGGTTTGAAGCAGCACTTACATATCCGATAGTGTTGGGGCTTGAAGAAGCACTAACATATCCGATAGTGCTGGGGCTCGAAGCAGAACTAACATATCCGATAGTGCTGGGGCTTGAAGCAGCACTTACATATCCGATAGTGTTGGGGCTTGAAGCAGCACTTACATATCCGACAGTTTTGGGGTTCGAAGGAGCACTAACAAATCCGATAGTGTTGGGGCTTGAAGCAGCACTTTCATATCCAATAGTGCTGGGGCTTGATGCCGCACTTTCATATCCGATAGTGTTGGGGATTGAAGCAGCACTTACATATCCGAGAGTGCAGGGGCTTGAAGCCGCACTTTCATATCCGATAGTGTTGGGGATTGAAGCAGCACTTACATATCCGATTGTGCTGGGGCTCGAAGCAGCACTTACATATTGAATCGTGTTGGGGTTCGAAGCAGCACTTACATATCCGATTGTGCTGGTGCTTGAAGCAGCACTGACAGATCCGATACTTTTGGGGTTCGAAGGAGCACTTACATATCTGATAGTGTTGGGGCTTGAAGCCGCACTTACATATCCGATCGTGCTGGGGCTCAAAGCAGCACTTACATATCCGATAGTGCTGGGGCTTGAAGCAGCACTTACATATCCAATAGTGGTGGGACTCGAAGCAGCACTTACATATCCAATAGTGTTGGGACTCGAAGCAGCACTTACATATCCAATAGTGTTTGGGTTCGAAGAAGCACTAACATATCCGATAGTGTTCGGGCTGAAAGCAGCACTTACATATCCGATAGTGTTGTGCCTTGAAACAGCACTTACATATCCGATAGTGCAGGGGTTTGAAGCAGCACTTACATATCCGATAGTGTTGAGGCGCGAAGCAGCACTTACATATCCGATAGTGTTGGGGCTCGAAGCAGCACTTACATATCCGATAGTGTTGGCGCTTGAAGCAGCACTTACATATCCGATAGTGTTGGGGCTTGAAGCAGCACTTACATATCCGATAGTGTTAAGGCTTGAAGGAGCACTTACATATCCGATAGTGCTGGGGCTCAAAGCAGCACGGAAATATACGATAGTGCTGGGGTTTGAAGCAGCACTTACATATCCGATAGTGTTGGGGCTTGAAGAAGCACTAACATATCCGATAGCGCTGGGGCTCGAAGCAGAACTAACATATCCGATAGTGCTGGGGCTTGAAGCAGCACTTACATATCCGATAGTGTTGGGCCTTGAAGCAGCACTTACATATCCGATAGTGTTGGGGCTTGAAGCAGCACTTACATATCTGATAGTGCTGGGGCTCAAAGCAGCACTGACATATCCGAAAGTGTTGGGGCTTGAAGCAGCACTTACATATCCAATAGTGATGGGGCTTGAAGCAGCACTTACATATCCGATAGTGTTGGGGCTCGAAGCAGCACTTACATATCCGATAGTGTTGGGGCTTGAAGCAGCACTTACATATCCAATAGTGCTGGGGCTTGAAGCCGCACTTTCATATCCGATAGTGTTGGGGATTGAAGCAGCACTTACATATCCGATTGTGCTGGGGCTCGAAGCAGCACTTACATATCCGATAGTGTTGGGGTTCGAAGCAGCACTTACATATCCGATTGTGCTGGGGCTCGAAGCAGCACTTCCATATCCGATAGTGCTGGGGCTTGAAGCAGCACTGTCAGATCCGATACATTTGGGATTCGAATGAGCACTTACATATCTGATAGTGTTGGGGCTTGAAGCCGCACTTACATTTCCGATAGTGTTGGGGTTTGAAGCAGCACTTACATATCCGATTGTGCTGGGGCTTGAAGCAGCACTTATATATCCGATAGTGTTAGGGCTTGAAGTAGCACTTACATATCCGATAGTGCTGGGGCTCAAAGCAGCACTGAAATATACGATAGTGCTGGGGTTTGAAGCAGCACTTACATATCCGATAGTGTTGGGGCTTGAAGAAGCACTAACATATCCGATAGTGCTGGGGCTCGAAGCAGAACTAACATATCCGATAGTGCTGGGGCTGGAAGCAGCACTTACATATCCGATAGTGTTGGGCCTTGAAGCAGCACTTACATATCCGATAGTGTTGGGGCTTGAAGCAGCACTTACATATCTGATAGTGCTGGGGCTCAAAGCAGCACTGACATATCCGACAGTGTTGGGACTTGAAGCAGCACTTACATATCCAATAGTGATGGGGCTTGAAGCAGCACTTACTTATCCGATAGTGTTGGGGCTCGAAGCAGCACTTACATATCCGATAGTGTTGGGGTTCGAAGCAGCACTTACATATCCGATAGTGCTGTGGCTGGAAGCAGCACTTACATATGCGATAGTGTTGGGGTTCGAAGCAGCACTTACATATCCGATAGTGTTGGGGCTTGAAGCAGCACTGACATATCCAATAGTGCTGGGGCTCGAAGCAGCACTTACATATCCGATAGTGTTGGGGCTCGAAGCAGCACTTACATATCCGATAGTGTTGGGGTTCGAAGCAGCACTTACATATCCGATAGTGCTGGGGCTCGAAGCAGCACTTCCATATCCGATAGTGCTGGGGCTTGAAGCAGCACTGACAGATCCGATACTTTTGGGGTTCGAAGGAGCACTTACATATCTGATAGTGTTGGGGCTTGAAGCCACACTTACATTTCCGATAGTGCTGGGGCTTGAAGGAGCACTTACATATCGGATAGTGCAGTGGCTTGAAGCAGCACTTACATCTCCGAGAGTGTTGGGGCTTGAAGCAGCACTTACATATCCAATAGTGCTGGGGCTTGAAGCAGCACTTTCATATCCGATAGTGTTGGGTCTTGAAGCAGCACTGACATATGTGATAGTGCTATGGCTCGAAGCAGCACTTACATATCCGATAGTGTTGGCTCTCGAAGCAGCACTTACATATCCGATCGTGCTGGGGCTCAAAGCAGCACTTACATATCCGATAGTGCTGGGGCTTGAAGCAGCACTTACATATCCAATAGTGGTGGGACTCGAAGCAGCACTTACATATCCAATAGTGTTTGGACCCGAAGCGGCACTTACATATCCGATAGTGTTTGGGTTCGAAGAAGCACTTACATATCCGATAGTGTTCGGGCTGAAAGCAGCACTTACATATCCGATAGTGTTGTGCCTGGAAACAGCACTTACATATCCGATAGTGCTGGGGCTCGAAGCAGCACTTACATATCCGATAGTGTTGGGGCTCGAAGCAGCACTTACATATCCGATAGTGTTGGGGTTCGAAGGAGCACTTCCATATCCGATAGTGCTGGGGCTTGAAGCAGCACTGACAGATCCGATACTTTTGGGGTTCGAAGGAGCACTTACATATCTGATAGTGTTGGGGCTTGAAGCCGCACTTACATTTCCGATAGTGCTGGGGCTTGAAGGAGCACTTACATATCGGATAGTGCTGGGGCTTGAAGCAGCACTTACATCTCCGAGAGTGTTGGGGCTTGAAGCAGCACTTACATATCCAATAGTGCTGGGGCTTGAAGCAGCACTTTCATATCCGATAGTGTTGGGTCTTTAAGCAGCACTGACATATGTGATAGTGCTATGGCTCGAAGCAGCACTTACATATCCGATAGTGTTGGCTCTCGAAGCAGCACTTACATATCCGATCGTGCTGGGGCTCAAAGCAGCACTTACATATCCGATAGTGCTGGGGCTTGAAGCAGCACTTACATATCCAATAGTGGTGGGACTCGAAGCAGCACTTACATATCCAATAGTGTTGGGACTCGAAGCAGCACTTACATATCCGATAGTGTTTGGGTTCGAAGAAGCACTTACATATCCGATAGTGTTCGGGCTGAAAGCAGCACTTACATATCCGATAGTGTTGTGCCTTGAATCTGCCCTTACTTATCCGATAGTGCTGGGGTTTGAAGCAGCACTTACATATCCGATAGTGTTGGGGCTCGAAGCAGCACTTACGTATCCGATAGTGCTGGGGCTCGAAGCAGCACTTACATATCGGATAGTGCTGGGGCTTGAAGCAGCACTTTCATATCCGATAGTGTTGGGGCTTGAGGCAGCACTTACATATCCGATAGTGTTGGGGATTGAAGCAGCACTTACATATCCGATAGTGCTGGGGTTTGAAACAGCACTTACATATCCGATAGTGCTGGGGCTCGAAGCAGCACTTCCATATCCGATAGTGCTGGGGCTTGAAGCAGCACTGACAGATCCGATACTTTTGGGGTTCGAAGGAGCACTTACATATCTGATAGTGTTGGGGCTTGAAGCCGCACTTACATTTCCGATAGTGCTGGGGCTTGAAGGAGCACTTACATATCGGATAGTGCAGTGGCTTGAAGCAGCACTTACATATCCGATAGTGCTGGGGCTTGAAGCAGCACTTTCATCTCCGAGAGTGTTGGGGCTTGAAGCAGCACTTACATATCCAATAGTGCTGGGGCTTGAAGCAGCACTTTCATATCCGATAGTGTTGGGTCTTGAAGCAGCACTGACATATGTGATAGTGCTATGGCTCGAAGCAGCACTTACATATCCGATAGTGTTGGCTCTCGAAGCAGCACTTACATATCCGATCGTGCTGGGGCTCAAAGCAGCACTTACATATCCGATAGTGCTGGGGCTTGAAGCAGCACTTACATATCCAATCGTGGTGGGACTCGAAGCAGCACTTACTTATCCGATAGTGCTGGGGTTTGAAGCAGCACTTACATATCCGATAGTGTTGGGGCTCGAAGCAGCACTTACATATCCGATAGTGCTGGGGCTCGAAGCAGCACTTACATATCGGATAGTGCTGGGGCTTGAAGCAGCACTTTCATATCCGATAGTGTTGGGGCTTGAGGCAGCACTTACATATCCGATAGTGTTGGGGCTTGAAGCAGCACTTACATATCCGATAGTGTTGGGGATTGAAGCAGCACTTACAAATCCAATAGTGCTGGGGCTCAAAGCAGCACTTACATATCCGATATTGTTGGGGCTTGAAGCAGCACTTGCATACCCGATAGTGCTGGGGCTCAAAGCAGCACTTACATATCCGATAGTGCTGGTGATTGAAGCAGCACTTACATAGCCGATAGTGTTAGTCCTTGAAGCAGCACTTACATATCCGATAGTGTTGGGGCTTGAAGCAGCACTTACATATCCGATAGTGCTGGGGCTCAAAGCAGCACTGACATATCCGATAGTGCTGGGGTTTGAAGCAGCACTTACTTATCCGATAGTGCTGGGGCTCGAAGCAGCACTTACATATCCGATAGTGCTGGGGTCGAAGCAGCACTAACACATCCGATGGTGCTGGGGCTCAAAGCAGCACTTACATATCCGATAGTACTGGGGCTTGAAGCAGCACTTACGTATCCGATAGTGTTGTGCCTTGAAGCAGCACTTACACATCCGATCGTGCTGGGGTTTGAAGCAGCACTTACATATCCGATAGTGTTGGGGCTTGAAGCAGCACTTAAATATCCGAAAGTGTTGGGGTTTGAAGCAGCACTTACATATCGGATTGTGCTGGGGCTCAAAGCAGCACTTACATATCCAATAGTGGTGGGACTCGAAGCAGGACTTATATATCCGACAGTGTTGCGGCTCAAAGCAGCACTTACATATCCGATAGTGTTGGGGCTCGAAGCAGCACTTACATATCCGATAGTGCTGGGGCTTGAAGTAACACTTACATATCTGATCGTGTTGGGGCTCGAAGCAGCACTTACATAGCCAATAGTGCTGGGGCTCGAAGCAGCACTTACATATGTGATAGTGTTGGGGCTCGAAGCAGCAGTTACATATCCAGTAGTGTTGGGTTTCGAAGCAGCACTTACATATCCGATCGTGTTGGGGCTTGAAGCAGCACTTACATATCCGATAGTGTTGGGGCTTGAAGCAGCACTTATATATCCGATAGTGCTGGGGCTTGAAGCAGCACTTCCATATCCGATCGTGCTGGGGCTTGAAGCAGCACTTACATATCCGATAGTGCTGGGGCCTGAAGCAGCACTTACATAGCCGATAGTGCTGGGGCCTGAAGCAGCACTTACATATCCAATAGTGCTGGGGCTTGAAGTGAGTTTGCCAATTGCTGGATTTGTTTCCCTTTGGCCCGAGCTGCCTCCTGTTCACCATGGGGTGGGGGGTGGGGGTGGTGGGTGGGGAAGAGGTGTATAATCCCTCTGTCCATCCATCTCCCATCAGGATGTCCTGAAGGTTCTCTGCTTTTGCCTCAGAAAGAGACCTGAACAGTCCCCATCCCCCACCATCCCCATCCACCAGACCCAGCTCATTTGGAACCGTTTCCCTTTCACTGACCTCACTTCCTCCAAGTCAAAGGGCTGCTTCTGGCTATCTGCCCGGGTCCTAGTGTATCTGTGTCTTTGTGAGGAAGGTGGAATATTTCTTAGTTGAGTCCTATTTAGCTCTTTCTCCAACCTGTTAGTGATGCAATTGCTGCTATTTCTGCTCATACCAGAATTAGAGGAAAAATATATTAATTTGCTTCCAATATCTGTCTTTCCCTCATTATCTGTTTGCTACCCTGTTATTGCAGCCTTTGGTGTTCCCGGTAAGACAATGTTTTTTCTTCATGGACAGTGAATACCATGGTGTTCATGGAACAGATTTCAGGAATAGTCCTCATTGCAGAGTACCTTATCCACCCGAAGGAATTGGGGAATATGGACTCGGTGCTGCATATTTACTGAGCAGCTCCCCCAGGATAGGGATCAGTAAAGAAAATCAAGTCTAAAGACTTTAATGTAATGTTTGTGATGAAACTGAACATTTTACTGGGATCAAAACATATTCAGCAATTATTGAGAAGTTATATCGAATACATAGGAAGTAAAGTTTGTTGGAAGGATGCTTGTCATTTTCAAAGATTTCTTCTGACAAATTGTCAGGAGCATTGATCTGTAGCATGGAAGCAAATCTGTGGCGAGCTCTGTGGAATATCACATCCCAATATAACCCAACCATTTGGTGTGATTTATTATATGAAGGTCCCCCTTGCTGTCTCTTCTCTCTCCCTCTTACAGCAAACCTACTGACCATCATCATTCTCTCCAATGGGAAGTGTGGACATTCCAAATGTATCTCGGTGTACATGATCGCCATGGCAACTGCAGATTTCCTGGTCCTGTTTTTGGGTGTTGTATCACGTTTTGAGATATCACATTCCAGATTCATTTCTGTCCTACGCTGCAGTTTGTAAAGTCATCCTGTGTTTTATTCCTGCCACATTGGATATGTCAGTCTTGTTGACTGTCTTCTTTACAATGGACTGTTTTGTAACTATCTGTTGTCAGATATTTAAAGCAGACTATTGCACAGTGCGAACTGCTGCTCTGATGATGACAGCATTCCCTGCCCTGATTGCTTTACAGAACACATCCTGCTGGTTTCCATATGACCCTGGCTGAATAATTCCCAACGTTGCCTGGGGCTGTCACTCCAATGTGACCTTTTACACATCAACTGCAGGTGAGGCATCCTCCTGGGTGAAAAGGATTTCAGTTGCATGGCTGCCTTTTTGTTTGAGATTACTGTTTAACTCTTTAACAATCCGGTGTATTTTAGTGGGACAGCAGAGTCTGCAGGGGATTGTGGGATCTCAGCAATGAGAACAGCACCGACACAGAGATGAAACTCAGAAGGAAATCCATCGTTTTCCTGTTCAGTCTATCAGGCGGTTTTGTGGCTTACAGCCATCATTAACTTTTTAACCAGTAAAAAGACAGCGACAGTACATTACCGAGGTGTTTATACAGCTCCAACATACACTGTCATTGATACTGGGGACATTCGAATGGATTTGAGTTTCTGCACAAACACGTATAATTATGCAGCTAACCAAACCCAAATTTAGGGAAGAGATGAAGAAGGTGATGAAATCTCCCTTCATTTTGATATTGACTTTGGTTAAAAAACATTAAACTGAAACTTTCTTCCCAGACTGAGTAAATGCCAACCTGTGGTCTCACTCAGAATGGCCTATTCTATTACAGCTAAGAAGGATTCCACTTGTGAAAATGAAATGTTCTTGGAATACATTTTTCAAACTGTCGGCTATGTTTGAGACCTGCTCATTTCTCAGGAGGTAACAGTCCTGATGGTGGTCACCCTCCATCCAGTCAAATTGTTCTCCCGGTTTTACCTGCCAGGGGCTAACACCACAACAGCCTCTTCTTGTTCACCAGCATCTCCACTTTAATCTTTGAGCAGTAGTCCAGCCTCACCTCCATTTCCCAGATGGATGGGAATGCCAACTTCTGATACCATTCTCACCGTGACCTTCTGAGAGTGTTTGTTGTGGTTCAGCAGGAACACAATAACTTCTGATCGTTTCGCTCAGAAAAAGGTGAACTGAAGGTACCCAGATACAGATCCAAGGCTCAGTCTGTCTAGAAAGGACAAAGTTAAAAATCACACAATACCAGGTTGGAGTCCAACAGGTTTATTTGGAAACACGAGCTTTCGGAGCGCTGTTCCTTCATCAGGTGGTTGTGGAGGAAAAGATCATGATCGCAGAATTTATAGCTGAAGGAGGCCAGTGTCATGGCGATGTGATACATTAAACAATTTTAGATTAAACCTTTCAACTTTTAGAATGGGATTTGCTGGCTTCTGTTCTTTGATACGTAAACCCCAGAACTTCTTTTAAATTACATTCTCAAGATAGCTCACCTTTTCTAACAATAGGTGTGAAGTCTGTCTGTGCTCAAGGATGTCGTCGTGAGAACAGGGTACGATGTTCAACTCATCGACTGCCAGTTCTGACATGCCACAGCGAGTAACCCCAGTGACCACCTCAAGAGACAGACATGACGCTATGACAATGAATGATTTACAGCGCAGAACAATCACCAGACAGGGGTGTTCCCTCCCAGTCAGGCAACACTTCAGCAGGCAGGGACATGTGGTCTCGGATCTTCGGATGACCATCCTCCAAGGCAGACTTCAGGAGAAGCAACAACACAAAGTGGCCGAGCAGAGGCTGATAGCCAAGTTCGGTCCCCATGGGGATGGCCTCAACTGGGACCTTAGGTTCATCTCTCACTACAGGTGACCCCACCGCACTACACAGACACAGACACACACACAGACACGCACACACAGACACACACAGACACACACACACAGACACACACAGACACACACACAGACACACACACACAGACACACACACAGACACAGACACCCACACACACACACACACACACACACACAGACACAGACACACATGCACAAACACACCCCTCCCTCTCATCTCAAATGCACACGCAAAGCCCTCGCCCTCACACCCACACACACCATCTCACAGACGGATACTCCATCACACTCACACAGACACTTAACCAAGCCTACACACACACTCTTCCACGTGCACTCACATCCACATGCACACACTCACATGCACACTCACTCTGTTGCTCCGACACGCACACACATAGAAGTTTATGGGGTGAGCATGTTTTTGCAGAATTACATTTTATTTTGCTCAAAACCTGCATGAATCCATGTAAAACTATGCAGAGGGTTTGTCAGTCTGACATGGCATTGGGACACAGACAGACTTCACACCGATTGTTAGAAACGCTGAGCTATCTGGAGAATGTAATTTAAAAGATGTTCTGGGGTTTACTTATCAAAGAATCAGCAAATCCTGTTCTAAAAGTTGAAAGCTTTAATGTAAAATTGTTTAGTGTTTCACATCTCCACGACACTGGACTCCTTTAGCTATAAATTCTGTGATCATGATCTTATCCTCCACAACCACCTGATGAAGGAGCAGCGCTCTGAAAACTAGTGCTTCCAAATAAACCTGTTGGACTCTAACCTGGTGTTGTGTGATTTTGAACTTTGTCCACCCCAGTCCAACACCGGTAACTCCAAGGCATGTCTCGAAAGGAGAAGAGCACACACCTGCTCAAAGGAACATGGAGACAAATTCCAACAGAGGAAGAAGTCAATCAGCTCAGTGTGTTTGTACTGATGCACGAAAGGTCTGCAGCTCCATTCACACTTTACACAGCTCCTCTATTCTATTCCATTTGTGTCTCATCCCCAACTAAAGCCAACCCAGTTTCTCTGGTCAGTAGAATAGGTCAGTCTCAGGTTCGGACAGTGGAGTTCTCTTTGTTGGGCAGAGCAGTGGCATGATCACCATCTGCTACATCGGACACTGTTACCTCTGTAAAGGTTTTCCAGATTGACTGGGACCATGTGACAGTCGAAGGGAGGGTCCGGACCAGTATAACTGGTGACATGGCAGCAGTTTGACCCCACAAAACATTGTGAGTCATCTTCATCCCACTTCATGTTCCCCACCTCTCTATTTCCCCCTCCCCGTATTGGTCGATAAATGGATGGTACAGTCTGTGGAGAGATCATCAGCCTTACTGGGATTCGGAATGTGAAGGTAATGGCCCTGAGAGATATCCCTGTCTATTCCAGAGGATCCTCAGGCTTCATTGTTCCCATCGAAATAAAGTTAATTTAAGTTACATTTTTCAGCACTCGACAATCCTCACTAATTCTTCTATTGCTGCTTCTGAAACCTCCCGGAATCACAAGGACATGCACATTTACAAAGGGGATCAATATCCAGAGTTTGATATTGTCACTTACCTTGTGAAATACAAGAGATTGTTTGGACGTTTCAGGATTGGAGGGACATTGGCCAATTTTACTCCAAACAGACAATGGGTTTGAAGTTGAGCAGAGATTGATGGATGTGATTGAGAAGATGCTGAATGATCTATGACACTGACAGAGACGTTCTCTTTGATTTGAGTCTGCAGACTGTCCATTTTTTGATCAAAGATCTTGCTTGGGATTGATGGAGATGATTGGGAGATGGGTAGATTGGGACTGACTTCCAGAGTTGTCTTCCCCCTGGTCAGGACTGCCTCAGTCTAGCTGTTCCTCATGGGGACAGTCTCACTGGTCACTCTATGTGTAGTGTGACTGTCCCCTGCCCCTTCACCCAGCTCTGGGACCCTGTCTCTCTCGCCCCCCTGTTGCTATTGTTAGAAACAAAATCAATAAAATTTAGACAAGACCACCAACACTGGAAACAAGACAATTTATTCTACAATGTTATAAGAAAGGGCATCAATTGCAGAAGCAAATGAGCAATGAACATTCAAACTAGTACACAGTTATACTTTTGAGCTGCGTGAGGTCACATCTCCCGACTCTTACATTACCCAATCTTTCTTATTATATTCTACCACTACCCAGCTGTGCTCCGCCCTTATCGCCCCCTTTTCTCCAAGTTGGCAACCTTTCCCTCTGTAAGTGCTGACATGAGGCTAAACTTGTATCTTGATGTTCTTTTACTTTGCTTGTATCATCTTGCATTGTTCATAGGTACATTCCATTCTTGAACATACGTTTTAACAATGTATCTTTTCATGCTTGTTTTTTGTGTTTCAGCTGTCTCAGCTATTTTGCTGAGACTATTATTTAAAAGAATTATTTGCTTTAATAATTCTGCACTAAAGTTAGTATTTAATTATCCACAATTATTCATTAAAGATAAAGATACGTTTCCCTAATGCTTGCCTAGCTGATATTATTCCCTGTACCCCTTGTCCGCACATACACACTCTGGTGCAGAGGTTCACAATCTTGTCATTTCTGTCCTTCTAAATCTGTCTTTTTTTAAACTCCAGGAGTAATCTGCTACTCTCTCTTTCTTGCGCTTGTGCTAATGTCATGACCATTATTGATTGTTGTCCTCCCAAAGACATTACCAGCTTAGTCATTATCCACTTTAACACATTCAACCCTATCAATAGACCTACTATTATTAGTAATACATAAATGCCTAAATTAACTCACCATTTTCCCCAACCAGTCAGTCTCCAGTTACCCATCCCCATCCTTCACCTTTTCGGAGTTCATCCCCAATTTCTCTTATATTGCTTATCTTTTTCTTTACTATTTCTGCCTTATCTTCCACTATGGAAGAGGTGTCTGGGATGAAATTGCAGCATTCCTCACCAATCAGAGCACAGGTTTCCCCTTTTTCGGCCAAGAGATAATCTAAAGCCATTCGATTCTGTAAAGCTGTTAGTCTTGTGGCAATTATTTCGGTGGTTATGGCCGATATTTGGGACTGAGTTTCTCCCATTGCGTCGGTGGTATCATTAATTAAATTTTTAAGGGCAGCCGCCAGTTTCTGTATGTCTACCCCTGTCCTTGTAGTGCCATAGTTTGGGAATAGTATCCACAACAGACGGTCTCCTTCAGAGACCTCTCGGGTCTTACGTCTCATCCCCCCTTCCTTTCTCAGGTTGGGCTCATGTTTTCCTATTTGGAGGTGAGGGACATATAAGCGAGGTAACAGCAGCCACTCCAGCCTTTCTGGTCTTGAGGCAGTGTTTCATCAACTTCATAACATGCATGTATTTCTACACATTCGGTCACGCAAACATATTTTTCCCCGGGAATAAATGGATAGGCCTTCAGACCGCATACCCAATATGTTCTGTTTAATATTCGGGGAGTGGTCGTGGTCGTAGCTTGGCTGGTGTAGACACAAGATGATCTTCCTAACTGGAAGGGTACGGTGTCATTCTGATTACAGAAACAGGTGGTATTCACTGCTCCTTTTGGTGGGGAAATTCTAAGGCCATCGATAACACCCTGAGTTTTCGGGGCCGGCCATGGGAACCATCCCATAAAGTTATATTTTCTCTTTTCAGATTTCCACTTTGTATTACTTGTGCCCAAGTCAAATTGTTGTACATCGTATCCTTCTTTTTTAGTGAGTGGTATTACCGAGGTGGGGATTCCCGATTCGCCATGGTATGGAATTTCTGCACATACCCAACTGTCGGCAAGTCCCTCTTGTTTAGCATAATTTTGGCATAGTGTAGTGAAGTGATTTTTTTCACTTCCTTGAACAGTTAATACTATTAACATTACAATGCTATACCAGTATTCACACATCTCTGAACCCTGCCTCCCGCCCTATCCTAATCTTTTAGGCGCCAGGGAAAAGTGAGTCCACACAACCCTTACAATCAATAACTATATATATATATATATATATATATATATCATCAAACGTTAAAAAGAGTGAAAGAGTCTTTTATCACAGTTCATTCCTTCTTTCTCAGCTTAACTTTCAGAGGGTTGTCTGTAGGATGAGCGTACCACTCCACCAATGGGGCGTTCACAGGACCTTTGATGTGAGTGTGATGACTCCACCCTTTCCCAACAGTCCGGATAGCTGTCTCAGTCGTCAGGTGGGTTGGGAATGGTCCCTCCGAGCTCGGGTTGAGTTTGGTATCTTTCCAGGCCTTGATCAGGACCCAATCACCCGGCTGTATACAGTGTGCTGCAAATTCGAGCGGCAGTGTCTGTCCCAACAAGCTTTTATTCCTAAGAATAGATAATGAAGAGCCAAGTGCTACAATATAATTTTTCAAAAACTTTTCATTAAATTCAGCTGTAGACACCTCTCCTTTCCCTCCTAGGAATGGTAGCCCAAACATCATTTCATAAGGAGAAAGGCCGATATCGCGCCTTGGGGCAGTCCGAATGTGTACAATAGGTAAACATTTGGTCCTTGGTAATCGAGTCTCTCGGACTAGTTTAGATAATTGCTTCTTCATGGTCTGATTCATTCGTTCCACCCGTCCAGAGGAGGGTGGGTGCCAAGGGGTGTGGAACTCCCAAGAGATCTCTAATCTTGGCATTACTTCTTGCAAGATATTGGAAGTGAAATAGCTCCCTTGGTCTGAGTCTGTCCTTTCCACTATTCCATATCATGGGATGATATGTACGAGGAGGGTTTTCACCACTCCTTTTGAGGTGGCTGATGGGAAAGCTTCCATCCACCCGGTTAAATGGTCTACTAGCACTAACAGGTACTTCTGTTTTCCCATCGGGATAGTTCGGTATAGTCCACCTGTATACTTTGGAAGGGTCTCACTCCTGGGTTTCTTCCTCCTTTAAGCACTTCCTTTACTATTTTCTTATTGATCTTTTGACAAGTTATACATCCTGCACATATCTGTTTTGACAACGTATATATTCCCTTACATCCATAGTTTCTTAATACAGTGTCACACATGGCTTGGGAACCCCAGTGACTACCCTGGTGTAAGGTGGCTAAGATGTTTCTCATGACTGGTTTCCTCAGTAATTCCCTCCCATCCGGGAGGATCCACTTTCCTTCAGTTGTCTTAGTGGCTTCTATTTCTTGGAACTCTTTTCCCTCTTCTCCTGTGTATATGGGCTTCATGGGAGAAGAGTCAATTAAGGGTGTAAGAATCTGTATCCTTGTTACTGTATGGTTCATAGCTGCCTTTTTGGCTGCCTCGTCTGTTAGCCAGTTTCCCTTTGCTTCTAGAGTGTTCCCCTTCTGGTGTCCAGGTACATGGACTATAGCTATTTCCTGGGGTAATTTCAAACTTTTCAATCCTTGTCCTATTAACTCTTCATGTCCTAACTCCTTTCCCTGACTATTGATTAGTCCCCGTTCTTGCCATATCTTTCCGAAGGTATGGACTACCCCATAGGCACACTTGGAGTCAGTGTAAATTGTCCCATCCCGTTTCTCTAAGTTTCTCTAAGCTTGGTTTAATGTATACAATTCACAGGTCTGGGCTGACCATGTGTTAGGCAGCCGGTCAGCCTCCACTGTTTGGTTATTGTTACCGTCCACTACTGCATATCCATTGTGTCTTTTTCCTTCCACTCCTCTCGATGATCCATCTATAAACAATCTATCCCTGTCATGTAGAGGGAGATCTCTCAGGTCCTGTCTAATTTTGGTTTGATATTCAATGATATCTAAACAGTCGTGCTCTAATTCTCGTTTGTCTAGAGGTTCTCCCTTCCAAAGAAAGGTAGCTGGGTTTAGACAGGTGTCTGTTGCTAACACGAGGTCATCTTTCTCCATCAGGATGGCCTCGTATTTTAGAATTCGTGAATCTGTCAACCATCTTCCTGCTTTTTGGTTTAACACAGTTCTGACTTGATGGGGAGTGCTAACTACTAGCGCTCCTCCGAAAGTAAGTTTCCAGCTTTCTTCTACCAATATGGCCGTTGCTGCAACTGCCTGTAGACATCCAGGATTTTGGACAGGAAGGCTATGGGCTGTTTCTTTCCCTCTCCTTTCTGGGTTAACACTCCTAAGGCTGCTCCATCGTTTACTGTCACAAAAAGGTGACATGGTTTCTCGAGGGAAGGAAGGGCCAATACTGGTGCTTGTGCTAGACTACGCTTCAACTCACGTAACCCTCCCTTTTCCTCTTCTGTCCAGTACAGTCCTTCGTGTTCTGATTCTGTCAGTTTGGAATATAACCTCTTCATTTTCTGGACATAGGCTTCTATCCACAATCTACAATAACCCATCAGCCCAAGGAACTTTTGTAATTCCCATTTGGTGTTCGGGAGAGGCAGTTCTACTATCCCTGGGATTCTTTTGGGGTTAATGCGTCTAGTTCTCTCGCTAATAAAGTGTCCTAAGTATTTCACCTCTTTTTCTGCATATTGTAATTTATTCCTAGATACTCTTAAACTCCATCGCTCTCGGGAATTCAACAATCCATTGGTGGCCGAACTTACATCATTTCTCTTTTGTCCTGACACAAGTAGATCATCTACATATTGCAACAGTGACGTCTCCCGGGGCACTTTATATTGTTCTAGGACTTGTTCCAGTACTTGCCCGAATAAGTGAGGTGATTCTGTGAATCCCTGGGGAAGTACCGTCCATCGGAACTGTTGCTTTCTGCCAGTGTATAGGTTTTCCCATTCAAAAGCGAACATGTCGCGGCTCTCTGGGGCTAAAGGACAAGCCCAGAATGCATCTTTTAAATCTATTACACTAAACCAGCGGTGGTTACACAGTATCTTACTAAAAAGGGTGTATGGATTGGGCACCACTGGGTGCTGTGTCCGGACCAGTCGGTTCACTAATCTGAGATCTTGTACCAGTCGGTAAGTTCCATCTGGTTTCCGGACGGGTAATATTGGGGTATTAAAGGGTGACAGGCATGGTTCTAATAGCCCTTCTTTTACTAGAGAGTCTATTACCAGTTGTAAACCCTTGCGCCCCTCTAATGAAACCAGATATTGTTTAAGCCTGACTGCTTTATTTTCTTGGGACAGTGTAATTACGATGGGGTTAACGTTCAAATGACCCGTGTTCCTGGTTCTCGCCCACACGTAGGGTTTATCTGTTCTTCATCACTGGTCGTTAGTTTATTTATTGTTACAGTTATTGAACTATTCTCTACTCCAACCTTCAAGTTTAACAAAATGATTGAATCCCTACCCAAGAGATTGCTTCCAACATCAGGAATATATAATCGTTGTCCCGTCACTTCTTCGGTATTTCCCCTTGTTAGGGTCGGCTCAAAAATGGGCACAAAGAATCCTTCACCTTTTACTCCAGAAACTCTGATTTTCCGCAGTAATGTCCTGATTTTCCGCAATAATGTCCTGATTTTCCGCAGTAATAACAGATGGAAGAACTGTTCCATGAGGCACAGAAAGTGTATGTGAAAAGAGAAGAGGAGAAACAAAAACAGAAAGCTAAAATAATGGTTGCAGCAGTTGAGGAAATTACGACGAGAAAGTTAGAATCAGAAAACAACAGGGGAGGACAAGAGAGACAGAGAACAGATGGTAGGGGAAGGAAGCAACTGGCAGGATGTTATTACTGCGGAAAATCAGGAGATTTTAAAAGGCAATGTCCAAAGTTAGGACGACAAAGAGAAGCAGTATCATTGATGAGTTTTGATGAGGAATAGGGGAGTCAGGGGGTTCCTTCCTCCTGAGACCCACCGGGAACCCCTGATAAATCTAAAGGTGGGACCTGAAGGAGAGGAGACAGTGTTTGTGGTGGATACAGGAGCAGCTCGGTCATCCCTAAGTTTTAGACCTAACGGTGTTAAATTAACTAATAAGAGACTCAGAGTTTCTGGAGCAAAAGGTGAAGGATTCTTTGTGCCCATTTTTAATCCCTGAAGGGCATTAGAGAACCAGATGGGTGTTAACAACAATTGATAAGGGTTTTGTGGTCACCATTAGAGCCGTAATTCCACATGATTATTAAAGTGAATTTCTGACGTCTGTCATTGATAGGATTTGACCCGGGTCCACAATAAGAGTTGGGAAGTATCTGAATATGAGTCAGGTCAATGGCTGGCCTCCTGGCTGATTCAGAATCCAACTTGACATTTTTGTCCCAATTATGAAATAAATGTTTAAGTTTTATTATGTCTCATTGAGTGTAATATTATTTTGTCTGTATTTGGTCCCTTGAAAATCAGAATTCAGACAGACTGAGTGAGGGCTGTCAACTCCATGAACTTGAATCTTATCTGAACTGTTGTGACATCACCCCATTTGAGATCGGTTTGTGAATTCACTCAGTCCCAAGTTTGAAGGACCTATCGATGAGCAGAGTGAGTTGTTTTCCCATGGAAAGGAAGGTATTACATAGAAAGGCAGAACCATTATTTACATGTGTGTCATGTATATTGTGTGTGCGTGTGTATGTATGTGTGTGTGTGTGTGTGTGTGTGTATGTGTGTGTGCGTGTATGTGTGTGTGTGTGTGTGTATGTGTGTGTATGTGACAGAGAGAGAGAGAGAGAATCAGAAAGATGTCCAACACAGAAGGAGACCCTTCGGTCCATCTCATCCAGATAGCCTCAATAATCTCGTCTCATTTGCCTGCACTTGGCCCATATCCCTCCAAACTCTTACTGTTCATATCGCCATCCAGATGCCTTTTAAATGTTGGAGAAAGTGAGGACTGCAGATGCTGGGGATCAGAGCTTGACAATGTGTTGGTGGAAAAGCGCAGCAGGTCAGGCAGCATCAAAGGAGAAGGAGAATTGATGTTTCGGGCATAAGCCCTTCTTCAGAAATTCCTGAAGAAGGGCTTCTGCCCGAAACGTCGATTCTCCTTCTCCTTTGATGCTGCCTGACCTGCTGCGCTTTTCCAGCAACACATTTTTAAGCCTTTTAAATGTTGCAATTGTACCAGCTTCCACCACTTCCTCTGGCAGCTCATTCCATACACGCACCACCCTCTGCGTAAAGGTCTCTTTAAAATTTCTCCCCCAACCCCAGGAAAAATCCTTGTCTATTTATCCTATCCATGCCCCTCATAATTTTATAAGCCTCTATAAGGTCACCCCTCAACCTCCAAGATCCAAGGAAAACAACCTCAGCCTATTCAGCCTCTCCCTGTAGCTCAAGTCCTCCAACCCTGGCAACATCCTTGTAAATCTTTTCTGAATCCTTTCAAGTTTCCCAACATCCTTCCGATAGGAGGGAGACCAGATTTGCACACAGTATTCCAAAAGTGGCCTAACCAATGTCATGTACAGCCGTAACATGACCTCCCAACTATGATACTCAATACTCTGACCAATAAAGGAAAGCATACCAAACACCTTCTTCACTATCCTATCTCTATGTGATTCCACTTTCAAGGAACTGCACTCTAAGGTCTCTTTGTTCAGCAATCTTCCCCAAGACCTTACCATGAGTGCATAAGTCGTGCTCTGATTTGTCTTTCCTAAATGTAGCACCTCACATTTATCTAAATTAAACTCCATCTGTCACTCCATGGCCCATTGACCCATCTGAACAAGATTCTGTGTATTCTGAAGTAACCTCCAATTTTGATGTCATCTGCAGACTTCCAAACTATACGTCCTGTGTTCACATCTAAATCATTTATATAAATGATGAAAAGCAAAGGACACAGCACCAGTGGCACTTCACTGATCACAAGCTTCCAGTCAGAAAAACAACCCTCCACCACCACCCTCTGTCTTCTATCGTTGAGCTAGTACTGTATCCAAATGGCTGGTGTTCCCTGAATTCCATGAGATCTAACCTTGCTAACCAGCCCACCGTGAGGAACCTTGTTGAATGCCTTACTGAAGTCCATGTCGATCACAGCCACTGCTCTGCCCTCATCAATCCTCTTCATAGGCATAAAGCCATGCTGACTGTCCCTAAAGAGTCCTTTCTTTCCAAATACATGTACATCCTGTCCCTTAGGATTCCCTCCAACAACCTGCCCACCACTGATCGGGCTCACCAGTCTATAGTTCCCTAGCTTTTCCTTCCCATCTTTCTTAAATAGTGCCACTACATTCGACAAGCCTCAGTTTTCCGGTAACTCACCTGTGACTATCGATGATACAAATATCTCAGCACGGAGTCCAGCAATCACTTCACTAGCTTCCCACAGAGTTCTCGGGTACACCTGATCACATCCTGGGGATTTAACCACCTCTATGCATCTTAAGATGTCCAGCACCTCCTCCTCTGTAATCTGAACATTTTTCAAGATGTCACCATCTCTTTCCCCACATTCTATATCTTTCATGTCCTTCTCCACAGTAAACAATGATGCAAAATATTTGTTTAGTATCTCCCCAATCTCCTGTGGGCACACATAGGCTGCCTTACTGATCTTTGAGGGGCCCTATTCTCCCCCATTTACTCTGTTGTCCTTCATGTATTTATAGAATCCCTTTGGATTCTCCTTAACCTTATTTGCCAATGCTGTCTCATGGCCCCTTTCGGCCCTCCTGATTTCCCTCTTAAGTATATGCCTTAAGTATATGCCTTCTCACGATTCACTTGATCTCTACTGTCCAAACCTGGCAGAAACCTCTTTCTTTTTCTTGACCAAAATCTCAATTTCTCCAGTCATCCAGCATTTGACCACACCTACCAGCCTTACCTTTCACCCTAACAGGAACATCCTGTCTCTGGATTCTCATTATCTCATTGTTGAAGGCTTCTATTTTCCAGCCCTGTGTAGCTTTGAGTGTGGTTTTAGAGATACCAACTCGATTGAGTGAAGAACCATCTCTGTCCTGTATGATGCCATCATTCTCTGATTTTGAATTGTAAGTTCTGATTATTTTTGTGCTTGTTTTGAGAAAATGTGACCTAGTGGAAGTTCCAGCTGTAGGTGTGGTCAGTATCAGCTTCAGGTTCAGTCTTAGAATGCTCACTCACAGAGAGAATTTCCCAACTCAGTCGCATAACTGAATGAACACGGAAAGCAGTGGGCTAACAGTGTGCAGTAGAACAGCTCTCAAGGAGCTCTCCAACATGAGGTATTGAATGACTGAATAACCTCAGCTGAATGAAGGTCATCACTGAAAAGAATATCAAAAGATATTGAGATATTGATGGGATTGATAGTGAGTGAAATATTGCAAGTATTGTTACTTGAAGACAAACTGGAAATAACATTTGAGATTTAATAGGATCAGATTAATGAATTCTTTGGGGTATTCAAATACAGACATAAATCTCAATGCTATCACATCATTAAAATAAACCTGTTGTCGTAACTTGTTTGTTCAAAATGATAATAAAACAGTTGAAGATGTAATCACAGTTTCCCAGTGGAGATACCACACAATATAAAATAAAGTCTCTGGAACTGTGTCAGCTTCAACTTCGAGAGAATTCTCCAATTCTGACACATAGCCAGCAGCAGGAAGGGAAAGGTTGTGTCACAAACAACCAAATGCATCTTCTCAGGGAAAGGATCAACAGAGTGTACGAGACCATCCTCGCTGTCACTGGTGTTCCTGGTAAGTCTTGGAACAACTTAACTTAGATAAACCTCTGCATTGAATCATCCTCATTTCTATAGACAACTGATAACGATTATATTTCCATTTAGCAAGGCAAAGCCCACTGTCAGACAATAGTGTCCTCACTGACTGAGTTTAAAGTGAATAGTTTGTAAGTTCGGGGGCTCCTCAGTAATGTGCAGCATTGTGTGTTTCCCTATCCTGTGCAGAATGGGTTTACACTGAGGCCACATTGATGGGGTTTGGCTGAGCACCGGTCCTGACTGGTCTAGAAAGGGTTTCGGAAGACCACCCTCTCTCTGTGGTAGTGCACAGTCTGCTATCAGTCAGATGGTTTTGTAACAACCCACCTTGCAGTGACACCTGGTGTTTCCCATTCCTTGATGGAAAGGGATTGTGTTTGTGGATCTTGCTCAGGCAGCCCGCTCCAAATGGGAGCCCAGATACAACAGGGCAATGGGTGGGTTCAGCAGGTCATTAGGGATGAGGAGACCATGGGGACATGCTAATAGAGCGTGGTGCTGGAAAAGGCACAGCAGGTCAGGCAACATCCAAGGACCAAGAGGGTCAAGGTTTCAGGTAGGACACTTCTTCAGAGCAGTTGCAATGACCAATGTTGCATAGATTCAGATTTTATTTGTGTGAGGGCAGTGCCATACCATCCTGGGCAGGTGGGGAGAGTCGTGCCCGAAACATCGACTCTCTTGCTCCTGGGATGCTGCCTGACCTGCTGTACTTTTTCTAGCACCACACTCTATTAACTCAGGTCAGTCGGAGTGATAACTGATGGTGAGCACAGATGAGTTTGTCCATCTTGTGTGTTTTCATCAGTCAGTGGATGTGTGGAGGCGTGATATTTATGAGGACAGATCACTGGTAGGGGTGTTGAGAACAGGGTTTCAATTATGATGTGTATTGTTGAGTTATTGAATGTCAAAAAGGCGTGTGAGTGTGTAATTTGTAAAATGATGCACAATGCCGTGATAGTGTCTAATAGGACAAACACTAAGATCTGGAGTATTAAGGCAGCTGCACTCCCACAGAGATCAAACAACTTCATCCAACAGGATGTTTCCCACGTTGACCTTCATTGCTGTTATCCTTTGATATTTCACATCAATAATGGTCTGTATGAAGGTGCGTTCATTTGGGATTGTTATTTTGTCTTTGGCTATCAATTTCAATCAATATTTATTAGGCTGCAGTGCCAAGCTGTGGTACAATTCTAGTGATCTCCATGGAGAATGCTGGGTAACCTGTGGGGTTTTCTCACCCCAGTGTGTGCTCCCAATCTGGGAGGGGGAATCTCCATTCACAAGGAGAGGGATGAGGAGAGGAGCTTGGGAGCATGAGCCTGGACATCAGGCAGGAAGCTTGGCTTCATCCCAGATAAAGCGTCTGCTTTCTAAACCAGAGCGATACCGTGACCAATGTTGTGGGGATTCAGATTTTTTTGCTGAGGACTGTGCTGTGCCGTCCTGTACAGATGAGGGAGGTCGGGTCAAATGTTGAAGGCTTTCTGATTGTGGTGAGTATCCAACCTGGGACATGGTGATTGGATTTACTACTGAATATCTTCATGGTTCAGATTGTCAGGATGTTCACGAGGGACGGATTCAATGCCCTATCATTTATTCATCCATATTGTAGAGGCCATTCATTCTGGGATACTGTGGACTGATTAAATACCCTGTCCTGTAGTTCATACAGTGGGGATATAGAATTCTGAAGGAAAACTAAACTGTGGAGACTCCAAAACCCAATACAGTAATTTTGCGATCAATGTCCACATTAGGTGCCTGCTATTCTGTGTTTTGCTGATCCCAGGTGTCTTTGTGTGGATGCTATGGGCTTATGAGAAATGCCAGCCAGTGAGAGTAACCTGGAAAGCAGGTGAAATCGACTGCTGCTGACCCAAAACCACCTTGAGGATGTGACTGTGTTTCTGTGAGTAATCTGCTGCTCATGTTCTTCCCTGTGTCCTTTAAAAATGCAAATGATTCATTTGGAGAGAGTTTGTTGCTGTGGTTCATATGACATGGAACAACAATTATCTTTGTATCATTACTTACAGTCTGGGCTCAGGCACAGAGAATCTTTGATTATTAACTTTACATCCTTTTTTCCTTTCTCTTACAGTTAGTCTAGTGGTAATTGTAATCTTAGCTCGGGGCAAATGTGGTCTTTCTGTGTGCAGCACTCGCTATCTGGTGGCCATGGCAACGTCAGATCTATTGTTCATTGTTTTTTTACATCATCCTTCACCGATTTCGACGTTATTATTATCCACTGTGTTTCCTGCACATCACTCCTGTTTGTGGTGTTCTCTATGCCCTCAGCCGCTGGAGCATTGATTGTTCTGCGTGGTTCACCATTGCTTTTTCCTTTGATCGATTTGTTGCCATTTGTTTACATGAGATGAAAACTAAGTATTGCACAGGAAAAACTGCAATCAGGGTTCTAGCAACAATCTGCATCTTCTTTTGTTTAAAAAACATTCCAAATGCCTTTGTGTATAGACCTGGAAAAATGATCAACAATGTACCATTTCTCTGTTATGACACGTACAGTTATATTCATGACCCTCGGTGGACAAGTTTTAAATATTTTGAGACCTTTTTAACACCAATGTTCCCATTCACTTTTATTCTCTTTATCAACATTCTGACTGTCAGACATATCTTCGAGGCCATTAAGGTGCGGAAGGAACTGAGAGATCAGAGAAAAATGGAGAATGATCCAGAGGTAGAGAGCAGGAAGAATTCTGTGATTTTACTCTTTGCCATATCTGCCAGCTTCATACTTCTCTGGTTGTTGCATATTTTATTTTTCTTTAATGCCGGTTATTCCTTGGATTCTGTTTCTTTTGGTCTCTTTGCTCAGATTGGATATATGCTGAGGAACTTAAATTGCTGCACAAATGCCCTTATTTATGTGGTGACACAGAAACATTTCAGAGACCAGTTAAAGTATGCCATGACATATCCAGTTAGAACAATAATTCAATTGGTGAATCAATCCAAGTAACTCAGAGCCAACGTTGGATGCAGCAGATAATGGAACGAGGAGTCCACGTGAGGAATGGACCGAAAGGAGAAGGAGGAGCAGCAACATGATAACACTCCTTTCCTCATGGGCAAGGACTGACTCCATCTGAGGGGCAAAATGACAGAGACTGGAGGGGTAAAGCCAGTGTAAAGTGCTGTTAGTAATCAGCAACAATTAGTAGGAAGTGGGACAACAAAAGCAAAACCAAAAGATGAATTAGCAATGCACAAAAGCAACATTCATGTCAAGTAATCTGTTCACAGTGAGTGAAGTGGGGAGAAAAATAAATGATATGGAGGAAGGTGAGTGTTAGATGAGATGAGATTAGATTCCTCAGAGTATGGAAGAAGGCCATTTGGCCCAACCAGTCCGCACTGACCCTCTGAAGAGTAACCCACCCAGACTCATTCCCCTATATTTACCGCTGACTAATGCACCTAACACTGTGGGCAATTTAGCATTACCAATTCACCTGACCCGCACATCTTTGGATTGTGGGAGGAAACTGAAGCACCCTGATGGAACCCACGCAGACACGGGGAGAATGTGCAAACCCCACACAGACAGTTACCTGAGGCTGGAATGTAATCGTTCACTGCAGGCCAGAGAGGGAAATGCAACGACAGGCTCCTGTCCACTCTTCCTCACTGAATTCTCTGAGCCACACATCTGGGCAAATTAAAACACACCAGGAGTTTCCTGTCAGAAAGAGGAAAGAACATACTGTTAGGATTCCTTGTCTTCTGATTGCACATTTATTTTCAACAGTAATTTACTTTGTTTTCATTCAATTCCTCACTTTGATTCCTGGCAATCACACGTTGACATTTTCACATTGATCAACAGGAAATCCCAAAGAGAAAAGGAATTTGATCAGTTTGTGAAAACATGTGACTTTCATTCCAAGACAGTAAAATGCAGAGTAGGCAGAGACAAAGGCAGGCTGGACGAAACTATTTCTCTGATATCATTCTGTTTCTTTATTTGCTCCTTTCTACGAACCAGCTGATGCATTGCCGGGGGAATCCAAACCCAACCAGAGGGATTTCGGAACTCCCACCATGCACCTGCCCAATGAGCCAGCTCCCTCCCCGATTTCAGATGCTCCTAAAAATCCACCTTTTCATATTAGTTATTGTCACCTGACCTAACATCACCTTTAGTGAATCAACATTACCTCTGTTTAATTTGTCATGATAAAGGTCGTTTTAACTATGTTTGGGGACTGTGTTGTGGTAAAGTGCACGGTGATGGTGCTATCGTGGTTAGTGTAGCTGTTTCCCAAGCAGGTGACCTGGGTTAGATTCTTGGCAATCGCAAATTGAGATTTTTAACATTGATCAATAGGAAACCACAAAGACAAAGGAATTTGATCAGTTTGAAAATATATTTGGCTTTCATCCCAAAATAATAAGATGCAAAGCAGGAGCAGACAAAGGCAGACTGGATGAAACTCTTTCCCTGCTGCCTTCTCTCACACCACCTCCCTCCCTCCCTCCCTCCCTGTAATCCCACTGAGATTACTCTGGCTGTGCTCCATCCCTGGGGGAGGTATGCCTGGAGTAGAGAGAGCTGGGAGCTGACTGAATGAGCTGGGACTTTGGCAGAGAGGGGACTTTGAATGAGAGACTTGTGGATAGTTCAAACAGGTTCTGGCAGCCATTGTCCCTTTCACCGTGTGCACTGAGCAGGGGGTGAGTATCGGTGTGTTTCTGTCTGTCTCTGTGTGTGAAAGTGCACGGAATGTTTGAATCTCAAAAGCAAGCCCCTGGAACAGAGTCTGTCCTAAATGGGAAAGATGGAGTGTGAGAGACCATTGAGAGAGCTTAGACCAATCAGAATTTGGAATATCACCTCTTTAATCTCACCATAGCTTTCCTTATCACCTGTTTGCATCTGTCTGATTTTTCCTCTTTTCTCTCTCTCAGTCTCTCTCTTTGCCTCTGTCTCTTGTTCTCTGTCTGTACACTCTACATCTCTCTCTTCCTCTCAACTTTTCTCGATCACACTATCTTTCTGCCTCTCTCTCTCTCTCTCTCACTGTCTCTGTTACTGACAGCCTCTTCTTTTGTATTTTTTCTCCCCTGCCTCTTCTTCCCACCTTTATCTATAATCTTTTTCACTCTCTTGCTCTTTCTTCTTCTCTCATTTTCTCTATCTTTCTTTCCTTCCCTATTTCTGTTATTCAGTCCTGAAACTGCACCCCCTTCAATATTGGACAACCTCCCACCCATCGCAAATTTAGCCCCTGTCCCCCTCCATGACCCCTGTCCATTTGCCCTTCCCTGTGCTGCTTCATCTCCCCTGAACTGCCCCTCTGTAGTTTCTCTATTTCACACCCACTGCATATAAAAGCCCCTCAGTATCTCCATCCATCAACAATACCCTTCCCCTTGCTGTGTCCCAGCCTCTCCTCTGGAGGACAAAGTGAGCATGTGCAGAGACTATCTTGTCTTTTGACTGTGTACCGTAATGTCATGGAGTCATCGAGTCATCCAGCACGGAGACAGACCCTTCGGACCAATCAGGCCACACTGACCATGTTCCAAAACTAAACTATTCCCAACTGCCTGCACTTGGCCCATATCCCTCTAAACCTTTCCTATTCATGAACTTATCCAAAGGTATTTTCAACATTGAAACTGTACCTGCATCCACCACTTCCTCTGGTAGTTCATTCCACACATAAACACCTAAAAACTTTGCCCCTCAAGCCCTTTTGAAATCTTTGCCCTCTCACCTTCAAAATATACCCGCCAGGTTTGAACTCCCCTACCCTAGGGAAAATACCCCTGTCATTCACCTTATTTATGCCCCTCATAGTTTTTCAAAGATCAATAAGGTCACCCCTCACCCTCCAATGCAGCAGCTCATTAATATATCTCAAGCCCTCCATTCCTGACAACATCTTGGTAAGTCCTTACTGAAACCTCTCCAGTTTAATAATATCCTTCCTGTAACAGGGCGATGAGAATTGCACACATTAATCCAGAAGAGGCCTCATCAATGTCCTGTACAAGTTCAATATGATGTCAGAACTCCGATACTCAAAGGACTGAGAAATGAAAGTGTGTGTGCGAAATACATTCTTAACTACCCTGTCTAACTGGGTTGCAAATTTCAAAGAAATATGTCCCTGAACCCTGAGGTCTCTCTGCTCTACAATACTACCCAGGGCCCTACCGTTAACTCCTGACCTTGTTTGTATGAACAGAAAAAGTGCAGCAGGTCAGGCAGCATCCAAGGAGCAGGAGAATCGACATTTCGGGCATGAGCCCTTCTTCAGGAGCCCTCCTTCAAGAAGGGCATGATCCCTTCTTCTTCAGGGTCATTCCCAAAACGTCGATTCTCCTGCTCCTTGGATGCTGCCTGACCTGCTGCGCTTTTCCAGCAACACATTTTCAGCTCTGATCTCCAGCATCTGCAGTCCTCACTTTCTCCTTGTTTGTATTACCACAATGCAATACCTCACGTTTATCCAAATTAAACTCCATCTGCCACTCCTCAGCCCTTTGACACAATTGATCAAGATCTCTTTGTAATCTTGAGTCACATCCTTCACTGTTCAATTTACCGTTTTGGTGTCATCCACAAACTTACTAAACATACCTCCTATATTCTCATCCAAATCCTTTGTATAAATGACAAACAAAAATGGAGCCAGTACCGATCCCTGTGGAACACCGCTGGTCACAGGCCTCCAGTCTGAAAAACAATGTCTTCTACCATAAAGCCAATTCTGTGTCCAATTGGCAAGCCCACCCTGAATCCTATTTGATCTCACTTTACTAAAGGCCAAGCAAACAACATGCAACACTCTGTCTTCATTAATCATTTTGTTACTTCCAAAAGCAAACCCAATCAAGTGTGAGACATGATTTTCCTCGCACAAAGCCAGACTGAGCATCTCTAATCAATTCTTTCCTCTCCAACTTCTGTAAATCCTATCTCTAAAAACTTACCCACCACCAAGGTCAGACTCACAGGTCGATCGTTCCCAGGCTTCTCCTCACATCCCTTCTTAAACAATGGCACCACATTAGCCACACCCCAGTCATCCAGTTCTTCATCATGTTTATGTATGATACAAATATTTCTGTTAGGGGCACTGCAATTTTTCCCTTACTTCCCACAACGTCCTGGGACACACTTGGTCAGGTCCTGGAGGCTTATCTATCTTTATGTTTTTTTCGGTTTTCGAGCACTTCCTCTTCCATTACTGTGAACTGTTTCCAAACCATCAATATTTATTTCCCTGATCTCTCTCACCTCCATTTCTTTCCCAACAGTAAAAACTGATGCGAAATATTCATTTAGATCTCTCCCATCTCTTGAGGTACGACACAAAGACAACCTCATTGATCTTTCAGGGGTTCTACTCCCTCTCCAGTTGCTCCCTCACTCTTAGTGTATTTATAGAATCTCTTTGGATTATCTTTACCTCATCTGCCAAAGCAATTTCCTATCTTCTCTTTGCCTTCCTCATTTCCTTCTGGAAAATGTCCCTACACTCTTTATACTCTTCAAGACATTCAGTTGATCCTAATTGTCTCTCTAATAGATGAGTAGCTTTTGATTCTTGACTTGAACTTCAAGATCTTTATTCATCCATTGTTCCCTAATCTTACCAGCCTTGCCTTTCACTCTAACAGGAACAGAATATTTCTGAACTCTTGTTCTCACACATTGGAAGGCCTCCCACTTGTCAGTCATCCTTTTACCTGTGATCATTTTGCTCCAATCAACTTTTGAAAAATCTTGTTTCATATCCTTTCATACCCATTTGCCTTACTCCAATTAAGAACTTTAATTGCTATCAATTTACATAACTATTTTAACATTACTAGGATTATGATCATTGGTCCAAAAGTGTTCCCTGACTAACACATTTGTCACTTGCCCTGCCTTATTTCTCAAGAGAAGTTCAAGTTTTGATCTGTTTATCACAGGAAAATTTATATCTTGATAAAGAAAATGTTCTTGCATTTGAACAAATTCTTCACCATCAAAACTTTTAACACCACAGCAGTCTGAGTCAATGCTTGGAAAATTAAAATTCCCTACTATTGCAACATTATTATTCTTACATATATTTAATAGCTCTACATATTTCCTTCTCAATTGCCCTCTGACTATTAGGGAGCCGATAGTACAATCCCAGCAAAGTGATCATCCCTTTCTTATTACTAACTTCAACTCATATATTTTCACTAAATGATCCCTCAGAAATACCTTCTCTAATGACAGGAGTAATATTTTCCTTAATCAAAAATGCCAGTCCTTCTCCCACCTTGCCTCTTTTTATCCTTCCTGTACCATCTAAAACCCAGAACACTGAGCTGCCAGTCTTTTCCATACCTCAGCCATGTTGCTGTAATAGCAATGACATCCCAGGCCCATGTTCCCTTACATGCCCTGAGTTCATCAGCCTTATCCATGAGACCTGTTGCATTGAAATAAATGCAGTTGAAGTGTTCAGTGTTCCTTTGTTCTCTGACTTGTTCTTGTCTGTCTTTTCTCAATAACGTGATGTTTTCTGATTCAGAATCAATGTCACCTTTCTTTCTATTTTCATTGTTGTTTAGAAAGCCCCGCCCAACCTCTCCCAGGAGGACCAATTCCACCATTGAATATCCCAGATGCCCTCCTTCTTCAAGGATTGCACTTTCCCCTCCCAGGTGGTCGATGATACCCTCCAATGCATCTCATCCACTTCCTGCACCTCCGCCCTTGAACCCCACCTCTCCAATCGCAACAAGGACAGGACCCCCCTGGTCCTCACCTTCTACTCCACTAACCTCCGGATACAATGCACCATCCTCTTCCATTTCTGCCACCTACAAACAGACCCCACTACCAGGGATATATTTTCCTCCCCACCCTTCTCTGCATTCCGCAGAGACCATTCCCTCCACGACTCCCTTGTTAGGTTCACACACACCCACCAACCCACCCTCCCCTCCCGGCACCTTCCCTGGCCACTGCAAGAAGTGCAAAACCTGCGCCCACACCTCCCCCCTCACCTCCATCCTCGGCCCCAAAGAATCCTTCCAAATCCAGCAGAAATCTACCTGTACTTCCACACACATCACCCACTGTGTCTATTGCTCTCGTTGTGGTCTCCTCTATATTGGTGAGACAGGACGCCTCCTTACGGAATATTGCAGAGAACATCTCTGGGAGGCACACACTAAACAGCCCCACCACTCTGTGGCTGGACACCTTAACTCCCTTTCCCACTCTGCCAAGGACATTCAAATCCTGGTCCTCCTCCACTGCCAAACACTAGCCACCAGATTACTGGAGGAAGAATGCCTCATCTTCCACTTTGGTACTCTTCAACCACACGGGATCAATGTAGATTTCACCAGTTTCTTCATTTCACCTTCCTCGACCTTATCTCAGATCCAACTATCCAACTCAGCACTGCCCTCTTGAACTGTCCTACCTTTCCATCTTCCTTCCCACCTGTCTGCTTCACCCTCCTTTCCGACCTGTTATCATCACCCCCACCTCCCCTATTACGTTCCCAGCTACCTTCCCCCCAGCCACACCCCTGCCTTGCCCACCCACTGCCATTCCTGATGAAAATCGTGTGCTTGGAGCATCGACTCTCCTGCTCCTCGGATGTTGCCTGACTGGCTGTGCTTTTCCAGCACTACAATTGTCGACTCTGATCTCCAGCATCTGCAATCCTCACTTTCTCCAAGAGCAGGACTCTGCCCAGCAGCATGTCCAAATGTATACATCATCACCACCATCGACAAGTGGAAGGGGGAAGGAGAGGACTGTCTCTCTGTCACTGAGCCAGAGGGGAGCAGACTGACCCCACTGTGTCTCTGTCACTGACCCAGGGGAGAGCAAACTGACCCTACTGTGTCTCTGTCACTGAGCCAGAGGGGAGCAGACTGACCCCACTGTGTCTCTGTCACTGACCCAGGGGAGAGCAGAATGACCCTACTGTGTCTCTGTCACTGACTCAGGGGAGAGCAGACTGACCCCACTGTGTCTCTGTCACTGACCCAGGGGAGAGCAGACTGACCCCACTGTGTCTCTGTCACTGACCCAGGGGAGAGCAGAGTGATACCACGGTGTCTCTGTCACTGACCCAGGGGGGAGCAGACTGACCCCACTGTGTCTCTGTCACTGACCCAGGGGAGAGCAGACAGACCCCACTGTGTCTCTGTCACTGACCCAGGGGAGAGCAGACTGACCCCACTGTGTCTCTGTCACTGACCCAGGGGAGAGCAGACTGACCCTACTGTGTCTGTGTCACTGACCCAGGGGAAAGCAGACTGACCCCACTGTGTCTGTGTCACTGACCCAGGGGAGAGCAGACTGACCCCACTGTATCTAGGTCACTGACCCAGGGGAGAGCAGACTGACCCCGCTGTGTCTGTCACTGACCCAGGGGAGAGCAGACTGACCCGACTGTGTCTCTGTCACTGACCCAGGGGAGAGCAGACTGACCCCACAGTGTCTCTGTCACTGACCCAGGGGAGAGCAGACTGACCCCACTGTGTCTCTGTCACTGACCCAGGGGAGAGCAGACATACCCCACTGTGTCTGTGTCACTGACCCAGGGGAGAGCAGACTGACCCCACTGTGTCTGTGTCACTGACCCAGGGGGGAGCAGACTGACCCCATTGTGTCTCTGTCACTGACCCAGGGAAGAGCAGACTGACCCCACTGTGTCTCTGTCACTGACCCAGGGGAGAGTAGACTGACCCCACTGTGTCTCTGTCACTGACCCAGGGGAGAGCAGACTGACCCCACTGTGTCTGTGTCACTGACCCAGGGGAGAGCAGACTGACCCCACTGTGTCTCTGTCACTGACCCAGGGGAGAGCAGACTGACCCCACTGTGTCTCTGTCATTGACCCAGGGGAGAGCAGAGTGACCCCACTGTGACCCTGTCACTGACCCAGGGGAGAGCAGACTGACCCGACTGTGTCTCTGTCATTGACCCAGGGGAGAGCAGACTGACCCCACTGTGTCTCTGTCACTGACCCAGGGGAGAGCAGACTGACCCCACTGTGACTCTGTCACTGACCCAGGGGAGAGCAGACTGACCCCACTGTGTCTCTGTCACTGACCCAGGGGAGAGCAGACTGACCCCACTGTGACTCTGTCACTGACCGAGGGGAGAGCAGACTGACCCCACTGTGTCTGGGTCACTGACCCAGGGTTGAGCAGACTGACCCCAGGGTGTGTCTGTCACTGACCCAGGGGAGAGCAGACTGACCCCACTGTGTCCCTGTTACTGACCCAGGGGAGAGCAGACTGACCCCACTGTGTCTGTGTCACTGACCCAGGGGAGAGCAGACTGACCCCACTGTATCTCTGTCACTGACCCAGGGGAGAGCAGACTGACCCCGCTGTGTCTGTCACTGACCCAGGGGAGAGCAGACTGACCCGACCGTGTCTCTGTCACTGACCCAGGGGAGAGCAGACTGACCCCACTGTGTCTCTGTCACTGACCCAGGGGAGAGCAGACTGACCCCAATGTGTCTCTATCACTGACCCAGGGGAGAGCAGACATACCCCACTGTGTCTGTGTCACTGACCCAGGGGAGAGCAGACTGACCCCATTGTGTCTCTGTCACTGACCCAGGGAAGAGCAGACTGACCCCACTGTGTCTGTGTCACTGATCCAGGGGAGAGCAGACTGACCCCACTGTGTCTCTGTCACTGACCCAGGGGAGAGCAGACTGACCCCACTGTGTCTCTGTCACTGACCCAGGGGAGAGCAGACTGACCCCACTTTGTCCGTGTCACTGACCCAGGGGAGAGCAGACTGACCCCACTGTGTCTCTGTCACTGACCCAGGGGAGAGCAGACTGACCCCACTGTGTCTGTGTCACTGACCCAGGGGAGAGCAGAGTGACCCCACTGTGTCTGTGTCACTGACCCAGTGGAGAGCAGACTGACCCCACTGTGTCTCTGTCACTGACCCAGGGGAGAGCAGACTGACCCCACTGTGTCTCTGTCACTGACCCAGGGGAGAGAGCAGACTGACCCCACTGTGACTCTGTCACTGACCCGGGGAGAGCGGACTGACCCCACTGTGTCTGTGTCACTGACCCAGGGGAGAGCAGACTGACCCCACTGTGTCTGGGTCACTGACCCAGGGGAGAGCAGACTGACCCCACTGTGACTCTGTCACTGACCCAGGGGAGAGCAGACTGACCCCACTGTGTCTGGGTCACTGACCCAGCGTTGAGCAGACTGACCCCAGGGTGTGTCTGTCACTGACCCAGGGGAGAGCAGACTGACCCCACTGTGTCCCTGTTACTGACCCAGGGGAGAGCAGACTGACCCCACTGTGTCTCTGTCACTGACCCAGGGGAGAGCAGACTGACCCCACTGTGTCTCTGTCACTGACCCAGGGGGGAGCAGACTGACCCCACTGTGTCTGTGTCACTGATCCAGGGGAGAGCAAACTGACCCCACTGTGTCTCTGTCACTGACCCGGGGAGAGCAGACTGACCCCACTGTGACTCTGTCACTGACCCAGGGGAGAGCAGACTGACCCCACTGTGTCTCTGTCACTGACCCAGGGGAGAGCAGACTGACCCCACTGTGTCTCTGTCACTGACCCGGGGGAGAGCAGACTGACCCCACTGTGTCTGGGTCACTGACCCAGGGGAGAGCAGACTGACCCCACTGTGTCTGTGTCACTGACCCAGGGGAGAGCAGACTGACCCCACTGTGTCTGTGTCACTGACCCAGGGGAGAGCAGACTGACCCCACTGTGTCTCTGTCACTGACCCGGGGGAGAGCAGACTGACCCCACTGTGTCTGTGTCACTGACCCAGGGGGAGCAGAGTGACCCCACTTTTTCTCTGTCACTGGGTTCTGTGTGTTGATGTAAGTACTAGAAAGGAGCATAACTTAACTTTCTCTTGGTCAATAAGGCAGGGCAGGTGACTGGTGTCAGCTGAGAACACTTTGGGGTCAGCGATCATAATTCAACTTGCTTCAAACTCATGACGGAAGAGGATGGATTGGATCGAAAAGTTAATGTTCTAAACTGGAGTAAGGCAATTTTCATGGTATTAGACAAGACTTTTCAAAAGTTGATTCGGGCAGATGTTTGCAGGCAAAAGGAGGGCTGGAAAATGGGAAGCCTTTGAAAATGGAGATAGTGAGTTTTCAGTGACAGTATGTTCCTGTTAGGGTGAAGGGCAAGGCTTGGAAGTGTAGGGAGTGCTGGGTGATCAGGAATAATAAAATGCTTCCCTATCTACCTAACCTTCTCCAGGACCTGCACTTCTCTTGGTTTCTGTGACATCACCCTGCCCCGAAACACCACCCTATCATTGTAACCACTTCCAGACACTACAACCCCTTCCCTATCTCTGTAATCACCTTCAACACCTCCACCCCTCCCTCTCTCTGTATCCTCCAGCCCCTTCACCAAACTATCTCTGTCATGTCCAGTGCACATGTAGGAGACACGTCACGTGCACAAAGATTGCTCGTCAGTGACAGACTCTTTGTTTCATGCGAAGTTCTCAGGATCTGAGAGGAAGGGTCCATCACACCAACAGCCAGAGGACATTTCCCTGTGTCTTCCCACTGAAACTGGGCTGGAACAGAATTTCTGTAAATCTAATGAATTGGTCGCTTGACTCCAGGCCCGTTTGCTGAAACAGGATCCTTTAAAACTGAGAGTAACTGGCAATGCGAGAGTTAATGATGAGAAAACAGATTCATTCAGAATCTGAGAGTAAATGTTTATCCTGTAAACAGTGAAGGGGGACATGACAGAGTACCTCACTTTCTTAACTCTGTCACCATTTTGTTTTGTTTTGTTTGTTTTTAGATGACAGTCAGTGAGGATCATTTACACCTCAATCTTTTGTTTCCTCTCTTCTCCCATTCTCCCACCTCACCTCCACCCATGGTTCCTTGCACCATTTTGGTCAATATTGTTACTCTGTCATTTCAGCCTCTCCTGCCCTCCAGCCCTTCACAGCCTTTCCCTTCTGCTCTTCTTCCCACCTTCCAGCTGAGACACAAGTAACAATGCGGGTAGTTCCCTCTCACACACACTCACATTACCACTGACAGAGATACAGAGACACAGAGGGTCATCACTCCCACAGGCTCAGACAGAGACACTGTTCAGTCCCACTCTGATCCCACCTTCCGGTGACATTTTTATTTGAACACTCAGACAGAACAAGAGCGAAAGAAATGATTTATATTTCTCTCCAAACTGGTCTGTAAATAAATCCCAGTTCCAATAATACATTATGGAGATTTATAATTTGAAAAGCTGTATACTCCAGATACTGTGAACATTAAATAAAAACAGAGACTGCTGGAAATACTCAGTCACTTTCTCTGATGAAAGGTCATTGGCCAGAAACGTTCATTCTGTTTCTCTCTCTCTACAAATGCTGTCTGACATATAAAGTATTTGCAGCATTTTCTGTTTGACATCATGTTCAGAAGGCACGCAAGTAATTCAATTCAAATGGATACTCCCATTAGAGGTCAGGTTCTTTATAATTGATATACCACATCGAAAATTATTTGTACACTGCGATATTAGAGATACAATTACAAACACTAATAGAGATAAGCATTAAATATATAAACATTATCCATTAGACTTGTAAAGAATAACAGAGACCTGAATGCAGAGTGAATCTCACTCTCATTTCCAAGACTCAGAAAAAGATTCTCCACATCACACTTACAGATTGTAATTTCCAAAGACCCCACTGTCAACTCCATACACTTTAACTTGTCGACCAGTCTATCCTTTTCCATAGCTATTTTAAAACTAATCGAATAGCAGTTCGTGTTCCCCCATTAACACCTCCATCACTTGTCCTGCCTTATTTCCTGAGAGAAGGTTGGGTATTGCCCCTTCTCATGGAGGGCCGCCTTCATATTAATTGAGAAAGTTTTCCTGATATATCTAGTAAATTCTCCAATCCATTCCCAGTCTAGATTTGGAAGGTTAAAATCCCCTTTTCTTGAAACCCTATCATTCTTACAGCCTTTAGCCAGCTCCCATCATATTTTCCCCCCAATTTCCTGCTGAGTCTTGGGGGGGTAGGGGGAGTGGAGCGGGGCTAGTGTATAATCCCAACAACATGATCAACCCTTCATTTTTCTCAATTCCATCCATACAGCTTCACTGGATGATCCATCAGGAATATCCTCTCTGAGTGCTGCCATGACATTTTCCCTTATCAAAAACACCACTCCCCTCCTCTCTTGCCTCTCCTTCTCTCCTTCCTGTAAACACACCTTCAGTGCAGGTTTGCAATTGAACACAGACCTTGTGTTTCAGAGGTAGGGGCACTGCCACTGCACCACAAAAGCCCCGCAAATCAGAATTAAACCACAGAGAACATTCATAACACCTGACATAATAAGAGACACCAATGTTCGAGTGTCTGTATAATGGCGACCACTGGACCAAAACATAACATCTTCGATCACAAGGTGCAGAGAGCAACTCTCACCTAGATTTACAAAGTTTCAAGAGTTTAAATCCCTTATCAGGAATACTAACATGGCAAGAATCATTTTGAATAATTTATTGATAATTCCGGATGTTTTCAGCGTTGAGGTAATCTGTGTTTTCATGCTGCACTCAATCTCTCGCCATCAAACACTGATGTCCCACGTTTCCCAGCCCTTTAACCGATACCATGGAGGATCACCTGGGCATTGTGAGGTGCCACCGCTCTTCACATTAGTGTTTCATTCAAATGTGAACAAACAGATCATGACAACGCACATTAAGGGTTCACATAAATATACATGTATTTGTGAAATTAAGTTTTAAAGACTGGACAATTCTGATCACATTAATTAATGAAATGAGAACTTTCATTGCCCAAGCAATATTGTTTTCCAATCAAACACTCCCATCTCTAAATCTCATTATGTTCCAAAGGTATCCTTCTCTCAAGAATGCCCACTCAATAACTCGTTCCCTCAGTGAGCTGGATAGATGGTTTACAATGGAGAGGCACACCAACTGCATTGGCCCTATTCCCACATTAGCTGATGTTACCATGAAGGACTCTTCTTCTTACCCTGGCCTGAGCCATGGTGACCCTGAGGTTACACTCAGCACCAGTTGCCCCTCTCCAATGAGGGACTGGTGTGTGACCATGTCCTTGGAGAAACAGAGATGATACCAGAGGGCGGCGTGAGTATGACTGGGCTTAATGTTAAAACTGTGTTTGACTGAGTGTGACATCAAGGAGCCTAAGCAAATCTGGAGCCAATGGAAATTGAGGAAAACTCTCTGCTGGTTGGAGTTGGGCCTGGCACAAAGGAAGAAGGTTGTGATTGTTGGTGGTCAGTCATCACAACGAAAGAACATTTCTGTTGGAGTTCCTCAGGAGAATGTCCTCTGCCCAACAGTCTTCAACAGTTTATAAATGTACATCCCTCCATCTTTAGGATGTTAGCCAATGTTTGCACAATGTTCAACAGCATGTGTGACTACTCAGATACTGAAGCAGCCCTTGGCAAGTGCAGTAAAACCTGGATAATATCCACGACTAGGAAGAAAAGTGACAAAGAACATTCGTGCCACACAAATGCCAGACACTGATTATCTCCAACAACAGAGAATCAAACCATCATCCTTTGATATTCAATGGGATTACCGTTGCTGAATCCTCTCCTGTCAACACCTTGGGGTTACCATTGACCTGAAACTGAATTGTACAAGTGATATAAATACAGTGACA